>NC_081350.1:47926568-47945144 GCF_029784015.1 Lycium ferocissimum | reverse complement strand
TTTTTCATCTATTTCCATCAACATAAGCACTAATTTTTAAGAAAATTTTTGGGTTACAAAATTTTAAAGATTCCCTATATCATGTACTTCCTCCAAATACCAAAACAACTCCCAAACAATACCAACAACATCCTCAATATTCTACAAGATAAATATGTATATTCTCATCCAAAACTCTCTTCAAACCTCAATCCATAAACCAACAACATCAACACAACAAACTATCACTCTTATTCTTGTAAATATTCCTAAATCAACGTTGATAAAGAGAGATTCAATGATTCATACCTTATCTTTACTAAAGTAGCAAGATCTTCAATATTTTGTTTCCAAGCCAACTCCAACACAAAATGAAATTATAAACGAGACTACACGTTGTAGGACCTCGATTAATATGCCGTAACTTGAATTTTACTCAAAATCCTCACTTTTTATGTGATATAAACGTAGAGGTTGCTGAATTTTCTGGAAATTTTCAAAAAAGTTTTTGATGGAAAACGGGGTTTTTTAACCTTTTAGTGGCTCAAAGTCAGCGAAAAGATCGTAGCAAAGATCGTAGCATCACCGTAGCAAAGATCGTTTTCATTCGTCGACAAAATTGTAACGTCCATAATTCTCTACTCCGATGTCCTATCGTGACATCGGTTGTTGCGTTGAAAACTAGACTCGACGAACTTCATTTTAGGATTTTGAAACACCTTAAAACTCCTAATATGCATGAAGATATACCCCTCCAAAGTTGATCCAAAATTCTATCCTTGATTCTGCCAACTTTTTTTTTTCTTTCAAATTTTCGGCAAACTTATTTTTCCTTGATTTGCTTGATTACAGCAGTCTTCCATATCTTATTATATGAACTTAAACCTCGTAACCATGAGATAGAATTCATACAATCTCCCATATCCTAGGAAATGCTCCACGTCTACACTTAAACAACTAATGCCTAGTAGATTTCACGTACGTACAAGACTACGACGTGTAACAATTGGTTCGATTGTTTGCGGCACCCGCTCGACATTGGGGTAGATTATGGCTTACTCTAGTCAGACTCTGATTAGAGAATCGTATGAAGTTGTAGAAAGTGATGGGGATTGTATGATAGGCCTTTCGGGCATGAAGTGGAGGTGAATTCCAATTAGGTTGGTTCCGTCAGCTGTTACGTGGGCTTGTCGTCATATGTGCTATTTTCTGTGATTATCACCTACTTGTATTTATGTCATATACTAGCTTACTCATCACATGAAAGGGAAGTGTAATATTGATAATTGAATCGTGAACAGTAACATGACTTCGACTTGGTAATTGTATATTGGTGATATTGTTGAGATTGACATCATGCAAGGCATGCTTTCCATATTACTCTTATGTTGTCCTCATGGTGAGGTGAGTGATTGAGAGACCACGAGGTCTTTGCCGAGATTGAGAGTGATAGAGAGACTCCGAGTTCTTTATCGGAGATTGAGATTGACAGAGAGACACTACAAAAAAAGCGACGTCTAGCCACGGATGTTTTACGACAAACCATTTTCTATAGCTAATTAATGACAGAATAGCAATCGAATAGTAGATTCGTCGCTAAATAAGTAAGAAAAATGTAAATAGCTAATGTAGCGACATATTTTTTATTAAACAACAAAGTTATATTTAAGCGATGGATTTAATATCCGTTGCCAGTTTTGTTGCCATGATTTAAATTTATTTCCTAGGGCACAAAACTCTAATAGTATCGCCTGTCTTCTACAATAGAAAAACGCATAGAAGAAGCGCGCAAAATAGCCGTCATTTTTTTTGCGCGGAGTGCGCTCTTTTGGGGTGGTCTTTAAATTTTTGCCTCATATTTGAAATCTTTAAAATTTGCCCTTCTATTTTCTAACACCCATAGTTCCAGGTTCGAACCCACGCCAGCTTAAAATTTTAAAAAATTCGCAAGCGCGTAGTTTAAATTTCGCTATCTTGGACCCGGCATACTTTTGTTAAGGAATTACCAAAGTTATGCCGGACGACATACTTATACGCGGCGACTTGGCAAAGAGCGGTCCGGCATAACTTTGATAATTCCTTCACAAAGTTACGCCGTCCGCATAAAAGTTTGCCCATTTGTGAGCACCCACCAAAGATAACTTTGGCAGAATTATCAAAGTTACGGACCCGAGATACTTATGCCAAGTCCGCCCATAAGGCATAAGTATTCAAGAAAAAGTCAGCTTCTTCACATAATTTTTAACTACACGCCTATCCTAATTAAAATAAAATGTGTAATCCAAACTTAACAATATTAACACATCCGCCACGATTGGACAACCCCCATCATGAATTGCATTTCCAGACAAAGATTCGTACCATTTCCACCTGAAGACAAGAAAGCATGTTTATTCCCCGTCAAGAAGTAAATCTTAGATAAAGCCAAGACAATACCCGTGTAAGTAAGCTAGCTATAGATGGTCAAAGCACCCGAATGCTACCCACAATGTCGAAACTTTAGTCCTCCACGTGATACACCTAGCAAGCTTCCACAAGAATGATGAATATTTTGAACCACTTTCTTCGATAACTGTAACAAAACATGCTATGACTTATCACTCAAATATTTATTTCGTTAGGACCCGCATAACTTTGATAATTCCTTCACAAAGTTATAGGGGGCATACTTTTAATAGGCAAATTTTACCGGATCCGGCATAACTTGTGAAGGAATTATCAAAGTTATGCGACCCGCATACTTATGCCAAAGTCCGCCCACAAGGCATAAGTATACGGTCCGCATAACTTTTGTAATTCCTTCACAAATACGCTCGTCACAGCGGCATAGGCCAAATTTAAACCGCTTCTTAATTTTTTTTAAAATTTTGATCGCGCGGGGTTCGAACCCGGAACCTATGGGTGTTAAATTTCAAGGGCAAAATTTAAACATTTCAAATATAGGCAAAATTTAAGACCACCCCAAAGAAGGGCAATTCTAATTGCCCAATACCGCTTGAGGAAAGACAGTTCAAGGGCACACAACTTACTCTAGGGTATTAATTAGTCCCACTTTGTTGCTTTTCCACATTTTGTATTCATTACCCGATCTAGGGTTTATCTCGTAACTATATAGAAGCATGAGTTTGAAATAGGATAGACATGCTTGCTTCAATTAGCAGGGGTATTTTAGTCATTTGTATTTCTTGAGCTATTCAATACGTGGCCACTCCATGCTCACTTCGGTCCAGCTGGCTTAACTCCAACAGCCGTATCATTAAACTAGAACATTCAATTGTATTTTTGTAGTTACTTTGGACTTTCAGTGAAGTATGCAATTACCTCTTTCAGTTTTTGTGCAAATCTTCGGCTACCTTTGTTTCCTTGGGTTTTTGAGTTCTCTTCAGACTTACAATTTCATAGCAATTGTTGTTTAGTCTTTTGGAACTCCAGCTAGTAATTGCATACTTGTATCTATTTTTTTCTAGGTTATTCTTCATCGTTATCAAATTATTGTTATTGAATTTTGGTGCTCCCGTAATTATGATTTGCAGTTGTAATTTAGAGATGTCACTGTGCTATTAATAAGCAAAGAATCCTTATTAGTATCAAATTCCAAATATGTGCATATGCAATAAACATCTATGTCCAGAATTTTCTGTGCATTTAGAACTTGTGAGGTGTTTTTTTTTTTTTTTTTTTTTTTTTTTTTGGGTGTCTGCAGAGGAGATACGCAAGGCCTGTTATCACAAGAATTCAGAACAAATGGCTGGTTTGGAGAGCGCAATAGCTAAGCCAGGTGTTCTAGGATGACACAAAAAAGATTCTTCTTTTTCTCACGGACTTCTACGCCCTTTATCCTGTTATTGTAGGGTAATTTTCTACGCCAAAGTTAATGTTTCCATGTTTATGAATTTAGATGCTTTCTTCATTTTGTTGGAAACATTGGTAGTGATATCTCACTTTACTGCGCACTAAAGAATTGTATAAAGTTCAAGTTTTTCATCAGCATTATTGAACTTTGAATACATAGTTGATGAAACATGGGAGGTCATTTCATCTGCCGCAGTAGGAATGTTAATCTTTGCTCCTACAAAGCAGGCAATTGCAGCTAAAAGTGCATAAGAGAAGGGGGGAAAACAAACCTTTTGTTCCATCGTATCGACTACTTCCGTTTACAGTTGGATATCTTTGTAATTTACAATTTGTAGTATTGAATTTAAAGCATCTTACTTGAAGTAGGATGCTATTTGTGGTGTTGAGTTTAAAGTACCTAATCTAAAGTATGATTGGTAACTGTTTGTCTTTTCACGTACATGGGAAAAGTGTAAAATGGCATCTCCTTTTCTGTGATATATGTTTGAGAGAGACAGTAACTTAAATAAATGGAGGATATATTATGGATTTCAAATGTGTTTTATTCAGTAGGAACGTTGTTGTTGTTGTGTGTGCTATAAATTATTTCAGTTGGTATCATATTAAGTGCAGCAATATTTATAATCTTATCTAATAATATTCGTTGCTTGTGTCGTTCTCGATAGATGAGCCAACAACTTTCTCCGATTTGCCTGTTCCTTCCGTCACTAGGATCCCATATAGTGAGAAGGATGCATTACTAAGGAGGTATTTATATGCAACTTATTTTGCTTATTTGACATTACATAAAGTCCATATCAATTGTGCTATTGTTATGGTTCAAACTCGAGAAACTTTACTAAGTTAAAAATTGAAATATAGCTCAATAAGTATGTTCTTCATCTAAGTACTAGCCAATAATAATTAGACAGTAGAATTATGGAAAAAACGTGTCATTTAATCTCAAACTGAACAACCAGTGCACACTCTTGCCCCTCTCTCTCTACTTTTCTCCCAACATTTCTAGATTTCTAATTACTCACTTAATCAAGTATTCAAGTTTCAACACCTCCTTCGACGCTTGCTACACCATTCACATCCATCTTATCTCTTCTATTTACTTTGTGTAACTCGCTCTTATTTCTGGCCTTGTGAATGCTCACATATTTAGTTTGCAGATTGTATTGGAACTACTAGGGGGGGAAGTGGAAGACCATCACCAAAAGATTTGGTCAACCCTTTCCTTTGAGCATAGTGTTTGTGAATTGAAAGGTATAATAAGTTTATTGAAACTGAGTTCATATGCGTTTATAGTTTCATAGACTTTAATCTTTGTCGGCTTTTGGCACCAAGTTATATATTTTCAGGTTTGCAATTTTATTGACCGACTTTGAACGGTATGGAGTAACGATTTACTGTAGCTCCTCATCTCTGCAGACTGAAATTCTGCGCTTTGACTTTGTTTTCTTAATTTCTGATAAGTTTATCGGTAGTTTGTATCTGTAACTTAAACTTGATGATTAAACCAATTCTATGTCTTGTAAGGTAATTACATCGACCTTTCATGTGAATTTCATATTGGTTTGAATGTTGGGTTCTAATTTTCAGTTAATTATCTTTTACTCAGTTAGTTTGTAGCTGTTTTTAGTTATTTTGGCGTTCTAAGGTTAATCAAATTATGTGGAATTAATTGTTGTTTTCTTGAAAATTGTAATGGCTTTAATATGTATACAACCAGCATTTGTTACAACATTTGATTTGACCATTCTTTGGGTGTAAAACCATGGTGGAAATATAATGGACAGCGGTGCATTGCAAAATGTCAAATTACTTACCATTAGCATGTATGCCTAATCTTTCAAGTGGTTATACATAGTACGTAATGGTATGCGCATCTCCAGTTACATGTTCTTTTATTGTAGTGTTCTAATAAATTCTCAATCGAAAATGTTGTAGGTTAACTCTGTGAAAATTGTGTAGATGAATAGATATTTAGAAGGCATGATTTTGTTGTGCTTTAAAGCTGTAGTCACTGAAATATTGGGACATTGTCAAGATAATTTGCAGAGGAATAGTTTCATGTTAAGTAATAGATCTTTGTGAAGAGGAACTCAAATCAGTCAATCACCTTTTGTAACGACCCGCTCGGTCGTTATTTAATACTTTGTGAAACCCGTGCTCAATCTAGGCCTATGATCTTAAATGGTAAGCCCCATGGGGTGTTTAAATGATTAATAGTGGGAAAAATCAGTTTCGGAAAGAGTTAAAAATTATGGGCCCGGGCAGAAGTTGGTCCGCTACAGCGGCCAGAGTACCGCCGCAGCGGTCCCGCTATAGCGAACCCGACGTCCGCCGCAATGACTTCACGGACCAGTGGACATGTTTTTCTATACTCAATTTTATATTTCACCCTCTTATTTAATAAAAGACCTTCCAAAACTGCTATTAAGTTTTGCCTGAAGAAAAACCCTTGACACTAAGAAAAAGAGGCTCATCTAACATTCTTCATACCCTTCCCTACAATTACCATCTCCCGCGGATTTCGGATAAAGGCTAGAAGGGTGAATGCTTCATGGAAGTTCGAATAATTGTTCGTCATCGAGGTAGGTTACGGTTTACTTGAGTTAGACTTTGATTAATGAATCGTATATACGTATAGAATTGACGGGAGAATGCATGATTAGGTCTCCGGACACAGAGCTTGGATGAGTAAGTTCTTAATGTAATGGAAGTTTTGTGTGTATCTAGTAACTAGGATAACAATGAGTATATGATTGGGTACTAAGTTCTACACTCGTTGATGTTTGTGTGTTACGGATTAGGAAGTGATTAATTGTCATGGTTAAAAAGGGATATCCCGTTGTTTAGAGTAATTATTCCTCGGTATAATTGATCTCCGCATTTATTGTCAAGTAAATTGCAATATTCATATGGTTGTTCATATATTCATATGGTTGTTCATTCTTATTAATAAAGAGGATTGCATTGGGCGAATTGAAGGAAGACATAATAGTGCTACGCCCATCAAGGGCATATTTCATGACATTGTTTTCATTCATTGGTATTGTTGCATATATTGCATGTGGTTACGAGGTAATGCATGGAGCAGGAAGTCTGAGTAAGCATCAGTTGCACTACCCGGCTTATGGCCGAGTTGGAATGAATATGTGGTACTACTTGATAATCGAGCATTGGAGATTATGTAAGGTTAAATATATTTACATATATAAAAAGGTATATTTGACCAAGGGTGAGGATGTGGCCTTGATTGTCACTAGGGTCCGAGGAGTGAGTCTGGAACGAGTGGTACATGAACACCATGGGTCCCCTGCAAGTCATGACTACTGAGCAATGACATCAGTTAGCTTGTATGTACAGCGTGTATTTGGTCTTCGCATCGCATTTGCATTGCATTGCATTTCATACTTCCATATCCTCATATTTATGTGTTGTCGGTTGTCACATGGCATTGTGCATCTCCATAATTGTGTTGTACCGTGCGAGGTGTTGATCATTATGAAGGTGTTGGTGTAAGAGTGAATTAGTAAATGGTAGAGTTTTGCATTTAGTCGGATGGACGTGACAGTCCCAGTGGTTGGTGGGAGTGTGGTGAGTATGTTTCCGTGGATGTATCATACCTTAGCGAGTGAACTGAATAGAAAGCTCTATGGCTAATAACCAGGAAGTAGACATTAGTGTAAAAGAGGACATAAGACATAATTAATTGACCTAAAGAAATGCGGAATAGGACTACATTTGACTGGTTGGATGACCGGTAATACTGTGGAAATAAGAGGAGTGAAATAACTGGTTCGGTTCTCAAATGCTATTCAAACAAATGTAAATAATTAAAGTTGAAATAACTCGACCTTGTGTCTTGTGAAGGAATTATTCACGGGTTTGGATGTCATTTAGGAAGAAGTAGTTTTAAAAAACAGATTAATAGTGAATATATGTTTCTTAATTCTACAACTATTCTCTTCATTCCTCAAACGAATGCAACTACTATTAGGTTAGATCTCAATAAGCAGTTCGAACTATGAAACAAAGCAACATGTGTTGTGCTTAATAAACCCAACTTAGTTAAACAGAAAATTAGAACAGCAGCACCCAGATGAAAATTATAGGACAAACAAAGTGTTTGAACTGGGGATAGAATTGACTAAATGAATCGATGTATAGGGTAATGAATCACATTGTTTGCTGATGCATTTCACTATACAATTTAATGTTCTAAAGAGTACTATTTTTTGGGATTTGCTCTCCATCATAGGAATGCTAACAATAAAAAAAAATAAAAAAAAGATTATGAGTAGTGTTTCAGTAATTAATATTGATAACAAATCAAGTGTATGAAGTTTCTGCAGACAAAATGAAAAGTACATTCAACTGTTTGCTATATTGTTTATATCTGTGAAAAATTATGTGGCATCCTCGTATAAATATATCTCTCTTATTTTCTTGGGGCAATATATTATAATTACCTTTCAAAACAAATGAAGTATGCAAATAAACATACCAGAAATGTCAAACGTCATGTCTAACAAAAAACATACCAAAATGAAGTCATATCTCTTTTCAGCATCAAAAAAGAAAATATCTTGACTTTCTAGTTTACCTAATGGTGTCACATTTCAAAAGATGCTTCTCTCTTTATCTCCAGCCAAAATGAAAAGCCACAGTGAAAAGGCACCAAACAGTAATTAAGGTTTTGTTCTCATTTTGAAAAGGCTGGCAATAATTAATATTTGAGAACGGTTGGAAAGAAAAATTGGAACCATTAGATAGATATCGATATTATGTACGTAGAATATATACTCTTCCCCCGCCTCAAATTATTTATAAGTATATAAAAAATTAATTGTCCCAAATTATTTGTCGTTTTAGAAGTTCAAGGAACAATTAATTATTTTTTTCTCATTTTATCCTTAGTAGAATTTTTTTATTAAGAAGATAACATTAATAGAGTAAACATTTAATGGAGAGAGATTATAATTTAGACATAAATAAAGGTATAAGTAGTCAAATACACATCCTAATTAATATTCTTAAAGAAAGATGTAAAACAAAAAAAATGACAAATAATTTGAGACGACAGGAATAGTTGATTAGTAAGTGCAAAATATACCAATGATTTCCGCAGTTTATATATCTTTTTCTTTTTTGTTCTTTAATGTGTGGAAGCTTTCACTTTGTGTGATGTAACTGTACTCTTTAAGATTTGTTTGGAAATGTATTATATATTCCCTCTCTTCCCTCTACTCCAAGTTCCAAGTTGTTCGACACTACAATCTTTTTGATGAAATCAAACAGTTTTCTACAGTTAGACAACTTGTTTTGAGTACTTTTCCGTTTCAATTTATGTGAATTTTTTCGGACATGATGGTCAAACTTTATAACTTTGATCGTAAATTTTGATATAGATTTTACAAATTTGTAAGAATAAAATTTATATATATTTAGAAATTACATAAAAAGTACTATAAGTCATGATAATTTATAATTCAAATAATTAAGAAAAATGTAAAAACGCGTCACAAAGAACCACCTGGAACCTCCAAATAGTAATAGATTCACATAAATTGAAACAGAGTATAATTTTTGAAAATTTGATTTATAGTTGAACAAACAATCGCTCTCATCCAACACTGGAGAAAGCAAAGTTGTAAAAATAAAAAAGGTTGGAAAAGAAACGGGAAAGTGGAAGGGTGAAAAGGTCAATGATCTTGCCTATAAAAAAAAAAAAAAAAGCTGCTTATTTTTGCAAGATATTCTAAAACGGTGATAAAAATTAAATTGATACTACTTTTTTTTAATTTGGAAATTAATTAAAAATTTAATTAATGACATGATTTATCCGGAGTCATTTGATATAAGAATTCATTCTTCTAATGGGAGAAATAAAGCGTGCAATGTTCACACACACCACTCATTTAATTATTGATAGGAAGGCAAATTTTGATATTTTACATTCTCTTTGTCCTAATACTAACTCAAGACGTTGGTTTTATACCAAACCTATGAATGTATGTGATGTGTATGAATATACACAATTATCACTTAACCAAAGTTCTTCATTAAAGCACTTAACTATAGTAAATTGCTTTGGTTTGTTGTAAACACCCTATGTGGATAAGTTTTTACAGGTGTGCGACATACCCGTTTCTATAACTCCCATTTTTTGCAACCTCTTTTTTATCCCTTTTTGGTTGAATAAAATGCATTTTAGCTTCCAGACTTTGACTTCTTTAGACTCATTTTGATATACGAATTCATTCTTTTAGTGGGAGAGATAAAGCGTGCAACACTCACACCACTCATTTAATTATTGATAGTAATTAAGAGCAGTTTGGATACTTTGCATATGCTTTAACTCGTGTTAAATGCTAGATCTTCAAATAAAATAAGGATGGGTATGTTAGAGATTATCATAATTGTTGTCAAGTAGTACAAAATATAGCACTTCCTTTATCCATTTTTATTTATCCACTTTATTAAAAACAGAGCCAGCCTTAGGGTCAAGCAACTAAAGCTTGAGCTTTAGGCCCCCACCATATTTGTGTGTCCCCATCTTTTTTGCCAACAATAGGTTAATTAATTAATTATTATTTTTTTTTGGAAAATAATGAGTACTTGTAAGTAGAAAAGCATAATTTTTAAAATGAATATCAAAAATAGATTTTCATTTTTACTTGTCCACTTTCGCTTATTTAGATAAAAATAATTTATTTTTGATGTTATACCATTATCATTAATTACTCATTTCAAATCATTTTTTAAGTCCATTAAGACTATATACCAATTAATATGAGCATCTTGGTAAAATATGCACTTCATTTATCATTTTTTTATGCAAAATTCACAGTGGACAAGTAAAAGTGAACGGATGGAGTACGTTTTTATACTATGCTCTTTCTTGACTTGTCCGAATGTCGATCTCTTATATAACATTTATACACTCGTATACTATCTTTCTTGCTTTTATGAATTCCAATCTAATATATATATATATATATATATATATATATATATATATATATATATATATATATATATATGATTCTACGAAAAATCATAGGTTAAGACTACTTTTGTACAATATATTGCATTCTTTTATGTTTTTTCTTTTTGTTTCAAAGAGGAGTTATTGAGCAGCCAAAAGATATTTTGGAATCAAATTACTGATTTTCTTTTTTTAATCAAATTCTCTTAGTCTAAATTTTGAAGTGTTATTTTTATCTCTAATAATTTATGTTTTTACATTAGTTTTACTTCATAGTATTTATATATGTCAACTTGAAAATATGAATCCAACTATGTAGTTTAACGCCTCTCATCGAATGTTAGCTTTAGGCCACAAATACCGTCACTTTTACTTGTCCAATTTAGTAAATCAAGACAAAATTCATCACTCAGTTTCAAATTTACCGCACGATTATTAAATAAAATCATTTCCCAAAATATTGAATTTATCATATTCAAAGGGTGATATGGTAAATTATTATTTTATAATTACTTCTTAAAGCGTATGCCAAGACAAATATATTGACTAAAAATTAAGATCCGTCACTGCTTATATATACTAATACTTTGATTGATTTTTATATAGTTAGTGTTAGTGATGGAGTTAGAATTTTAATTAGGGGATTCAAAAAGATTTGAGTTCGAGAGTTGAAACTTTAATTTGTGGCGTAAACTAATTTTTTAGCCATCTTTCGTTTTTTTTTTTTTTTTTTTTTTTTGGTTTTTAAGATTGCCATCTTTAGTTACCACTTCATTAGAAAAGATTTTGTTTTATAACATTTGCTTATTTCTTAATTTGGAGGGATTTATTTGAATTTCTTCGGCGAGGGTTGTGTTTTGTATGGAGGTTTGGGAGAACAAGTTCTTCCGTACATAAGTGACATTCCAAGATCCTTATACTGTTATTCTAATTGATTTTTATATTGTTGATTAGGGGTGTACAAAGTAAACCGACAAACCGCACCAAATCGATAAATCGAGTCAAACCGAGAAAAAAACCCGATTAGTGATTTGGTTTGGTGTTGAAAAAAAAAAAAACCGATCATAATTGGTTTGGTTTGGTTTTAGCTAAAAAAGGTCAAACCGAACCAAACCAACCCGACATTACATGTATTCAATTTTTAAAATATTTTATACATAAAAATATTTATTTGTAATGTAATTTATAAATATTTCTTAATTTTTTCGTAGTTTTTTATCTATTATCATATTATTCAAGCTTGAACTTAGAATTTTAAATGTCAATAAGTTTTATATCTTATGGATATTAGTAACTCATATAAAATCCACCAAAACCAACTCAATACTAATACTAACAAAAGAAATTCAATTTACCACTAGGAATGAAAATAATGTTGGATATTTATTCTTTAGTTTTGTATAATTGGTTTAGAGAGTGAAAATACATAGCTTAAGTTTTTTTTCTTGTCATGCAATTAATACTTATTAGCCGTACTTATTTTAGCATGACTTAGTATTTTTAGATTATGGTCATTTTCTTTATGGCTTATTAATTAGCAATATTTATTTTAACCGATTTTATTATCTTTTGTTGAATATTTTATTACAACATCATCACTCTTCTCACATTTTGTGTTATTTTCTTATGAAACACCTTAATTATATAGTTGTATCTTACTAGGACTAAAGAAATATTTGAAGTAAAAGTTATATATCTTGTATCAAGACTATTCCAAAAAAAATCCGAAAAAACCTGAGAAAACTGAATAACCCGAGAAAATCCGAGGTTGAAAAACCCGAATTTTATTGGTTTGATTTGGTGTATAAATTAAAAAAATCCGATGCAATTGGTTTAGTTTGGTGTTTAAAAAAACCGAACCAACCCGGTCCATGTACACCCTGTGTTGATCAACATCGATGGCATAAATATTCTAGTAAAAAGATTCAAAAACAATTACAAGAATTTCAATTGTCAAAGCTAAAGTCCAATTACTTGTAATCTATGAACAACCTTTACCACTTCATCAGAAAAATTTTGTTTTACGACATTTGCTTGTTTATACAAATATAAAATTCAGAATGAAGAGATTCCTTTGATTTCTGAGGGTATGTTTGGTATGTAGGTTGATAAAAATGTTTTGAAAAGATTTTTTTAGGAAAAAAGTTCTTTTAAAAAATTAGGAAAAACAAATTTCATAAGTATCATTCTAAGATTAAGGGGGTCCTTCCACCTACCCCAACGACACCCCAACCCCTATCTCGACATCCTTGACCATCCCACTCCCCCTCATCTCACCCCACAGTATTTTCCTAGATTACACATATGAATACTCTTGACAAAATATCTTTTGCATACTTAAGTCCGAGCTTGTCGCACAGGGCTTGCCTAGTGCGGGTTATCTCTCCTGTGTCGTTTGAGGGCTATTGCACAGGAGCGGAATTTTCTCTGTCCGCACCCAAAGGATAGCGGCTACCGGTTTCCTTGTCATAAAAAAAACATATTTATTTTTGCATACTTACATTTAATAGAAAAACATTTTCCTTCGTGCCAAATACACCCTAAATGTAGTTGTGCCCCTTGTTGATACATCTTGACTTCTTATAAAAATTATTTACATTATTTTTTATATTAGTAAATCATGCTTATAGTAGAGAAAAAAATTAGAGATTATAGGCCCTCTTAATTAGATGGCGTAAAAAATTAAACTCCCAATTAATATGTATACTTCACTTTTATATAGTACTGACCGTGTGAAAACAAGATTAATATTCAATACAATAAGGTCGCTATAAATGTGGTTATAACTTATAAGTAACTGTCTATCTTAAAAACGGTATAATGAATATATAGTAAGTAATAACTTTTTAAATTTATACTGATTATTATAAAAATCAGTCTAAATTTGCGTTGTCACCCTGTGTAAATCAAAAAATTTGGTACTTATTGCAGGCTGACTGGAAGACAATATTGAGTTTAGCATTTCAATCGGTAGGAGTTATCTACGGAGACATAGGGACTTCTCCTCTCTATGTTTTTCAAAGTACATTTACTCATAAAATTGAAGACAAGGATGGCATTTTGGGAGTATTGTCACTCATCATATATACAAATAAATAATTCTCGTACGGTCGTACCTATGACCAAATATGTCTTCACTGTCATGGGCCAACGACAATGGCAATGGTGAGTAATAAGAGTACTAGTTAATTGTTTTTCAAATACCATTTTATGTAATAATATTGCTTTTTGGAGAGTCAAACTATTTTGCCTTTACTTAAAGAAAAATCAATTTTTCTTAAATATTTTACATTATTAATTATGTAGACTTATGAATAGTATTTTTCACGTAATTTTTAAATATATAAGTTTCTTCTTAAAAAAAATAACACTTGAAAAATATATGCCTGGGTTCACACAAGAACTTATTTTTCCGTTTCACTTTGTTTGGCACATTTACTATTTAGTCAAAGAAATTCTTCTTTGACCACATTTACTTAAATATTTTTCGAATTATCAACTATTTTGACTTTATAAATAGTACTTTTTTATGTAGTTTTCAAATGTACAAATTTTGTCTTCAAAAACTTGAAAAATCTATGTTTGAATTCACACGAAAAATTAAGTAATTTAAATTCGCATACTTCCAAACATGCCAAACTAAATGGAACAAAATTAAAAAAGAATGTTTTAATCGTCAAGAGATTTCAA
The DNA here is from genome assembly GCF_029784015.1 of Lycium ferocissimum. Lineage (NCBI taxonomy): Eukaryota > Viridiplantae > Streptophyta > Magnoliopsida > Solanales > Solanaceae > Lycium > Lycium ferocissimum. The sequence continues at coordinate 47,930,638 of NC_081350.1, read as the reverse complement.
ATACATTACATAAAATGAGATGTAGAAAATACTGTTTGTATTGATCTCCTCCTTGCCCCCACATGTTTAATTATTTGCTTCTTTTGTTTAATTATTTGCTTCTTTTGTGCACACAAGAGGAGCATTTGCATTGTGTTCCTTAATATGTCGATATGCAAAAGTGAGTCTCATTCCAAATCAGGAGCCAGAGGACAGGGAGCTTTCACATTATGGTTTGGACATACCATCCAGTCCATTTAAAAGGGCCCAAAAGATCAGACATAAATTGGAGAAGACTATTTTTGCTAAAATTGTTCTTTTCTTCCTTGCCATTCTTGGAACATCTATGGTCATTGGAGATGGAGTCCTCACTCCTTGTATCTCAGGTTCCTATTGAATTTTTACACTATTACAATACCTAAAAGATAATTAGAGGTAATTGTATATGATTAGTGAAATTAAATCATATTAGCATTATAAAAATTATTTATGTCATTACCATATATTAGTATCATATTACAGGTCAATCTATAAATACTGAGTGACTTAACTCTATTACACGTTGTTGCTAAAAGGAGAGGGATCGGATTTCTCTCTCATTTGGCATAAGAGGGCCCCTAGTGGGAGGCCTGTATTTTAGGCTACTTAGGGCCGTTTAGGGCAAATTAAAAAAACGGTTTATAAGTTCTAAAACAAACATAAAAAATAATAAGTTAGGCTATCCTAACTTATTTTTGAGCTTATTTTAAGACAAAAATAGCTTATAAAGGCTTAGTACCAAACACTCAAAAAAACTGAAAACAGCTTATAAATTGTTTTCAGCAACTTATAAGTTATAAGCTAAGCCAAACGGGCTCTTAGTTGATTTACCACTTATTACTATTTCATTTTAATCAACATTTCATAATAGTTAAAAAAAATCTCATCATCTTATTACTAATACAAACAACATCCATAATAGTTAAAAATCCCTTTTCTCGCCTCCATGTTGTCATGGGGTAATGTGGGGACGTAAAAAAGGTGGTCCTATTAGCTCGTTTAGTTCATAAGCTAATTGTCTATAATAAGTAAAACTAGTAACTTGAAAATTAAGACAGACGCCTACTATAACAAAGATAAATTAAACTGATAATGCAAAATTATTTACTTCATCAATGTAAATATAATTACTTACATTAAATATAATTACTTACATCCTCATTTAATTTGATGTTTTTTTGCATGCAGTTCTCTCTGCCGTAAGTGGGATCAAGCCTTTAGGCCATAGTTCTACAGAAATTAAAAGGATGCTAATGAATTCGTGTTTTTCTATTATTTCTTTTAACCATACAAAAACTTTTTCTTTTTTTTGGGTAATGATCCTTGCAGAAGCAATTATGTGTATTTCTATTGCAATACTGGTGGCCCTCTTCTGTGTTCAACGTCTTGATACAGACAAAGTGGGATATACATTTGCACCAGCCATGAGCGTTTGGTTTTTATTAATAAGTGGCACTGGCCTCTACAACTTGTTCAAGCATGATGTGGGCGTCTTACGTGCCTTTTATCCCAAATACATTATTGACTACTTCAAAAGAAATGGTAAAAAAGGATGGCTTTCCCTTGGTGGAGTTATTCTCTGCATTACAGGTTAGAATTTTATTTACAGTATAACATGTTACTTTGTTAATAGGGGCTAATGTAGTATACTAGGAGTATATGTTATGCGTTCATCCGAAACTGGTAGCTTTGATTCGGATTCTGTATATGTTAAAAATTCACTAGATATTAGCAATAGATTTCGAATCAAATAAATAAAGTGGAAAATTTTGAGATCGAACCTATAATGTTTAAATCATGGACCGACAATTGTCTTTAAATCTCGGATCAAAGAATCGTCTTTAATTAAATTTTCTCGTATATGTTCGAAATATTGTTTCTCAAACTATATATAGGATCCGAAGCTATGTTTGTTGATTTGGGTCACTTCAGTGTGCGGTCTGTTCAAGTAAGTCTCCTTAATTTTCTTCCATGTCTTTGACATTCTCAACACTGAGTAACAAAAAAAGAGTCTGGTTAAGAGTACTTCCTCTTTAATAAGTCTTACACGATGCGAAGTTGAATTAGTTGGACCAGTGAATTTTGGTTATCGAATCAGAAGGATGTAATTTTTCTATGGTTGTTGTTTGATCAGGTGTAGAAAAAGCGCAAAATAACAATTGCTTTCTTCTTTTTCCTTTTTCTTGCATGCATCTGGTATCCGAAATTTGTTGGTTTGATTAATTTGATTTCACGCTGCGCAGGACCATGAAAGGGGAACATTCCCAACTAAGGTTTCTCCAATTAAGGATGAAGGAATCTCATTCACTTCATCACACTTGATCTCAATGTTTTTATTACTACACAAATAATAAGACACTATTATCTATATGCCATTGGTTGATTAAGAAAAAGCTCTAAGGAAAACCTTTAAACCTCCTCATAGTACTATTTTATAGCCAAGAAATATTGAGGATTAATTTGTCTTTGCTTTCTCTAATTTTCTTTTGTCAATCTAAGTGAACTCACCATGTGTGTTTAATATATATCTGCAGATAAGCTTCAGTTGCATCGTATTTCCATCTATCCTCTCTGCTTACATTGGGCAAGCTGCTTACCTCTCTAAATTCCCCGAAAATGCGGGCAATGCTTTCTATGCCTCTGTTCCAGGCAAGTCTCCTACCTGCATATATTTTAAATATATCATATTACCTAATTAAATGTGACAAATTTATAAATTCATTACACTTACACTTTTGTAATGCTAATTGCACCAATTATTTGGGAAAATGTAGTTGAATAAACTTGACCCTCAATAAATTTTTGAAACAGAGAGTACAGTACTATGATTAATGTAGTCCATGTATTTTTTTTTGATCAAAAAAAAAAAAAAAAGTAGTCCACATACCTTTCTTTTTTATGCTGTATTGCTCTTCTCATTCTGGAAACCCGTTACCACATTAATCTTCTCACTTTGATGATATAAATATTACTATGTTCATTTTATGGTGTATATATTGATGATGTTAAAAAAAAATACATACACAATCGGATTAAGTAAAAGGTACACTTGCAAGCAACACTTAATAATAAGCATTGATAATGTCACAGTCCAGACCCAACTGTCAAGGTATTGTTTGTTCTACCCAACCTTTGGAGCCTCGCGTTGTTGTGCCCATGTGCTTTAACTCAAAAGGCACCTCAACCATTGGATCCTTAAGTCACACTTTTAACCAAGGCAAGTTTTCTAATGAACCTTCTCGAGTTCATCGCCAGCGGAAGGGGTTCGCCATAAAACTTAGCTTTGGCAGATCCTACATATATGTTATATAAGCACGCGTTTTGGATTCTACTGTTGAGACACCTTTTGGGTTAAAACCCAATGGGTCATCCAAAGTTTCGGACCTCCTGCCCGAACAATACAATTATGTTGGATGCAGAACAAATGTATAAACTAATCATAGAATCATTTATATTTTCATTATCTATAACACCACATATAATTGGTCTTGTTTGTGCTACTTACAGGTCCACTTTACTGGCCAACTTTTGTAGTGGCTGTTGTCGCAGCCATTATTGGTAGTCAAGCAATGATATCTGGAGCTTTTTCTATTGTGGCTCAGGCACAAAGCCTAGGTTGTTTCTCAAGAGTGAAGGTAGTTCACACATCAGCAAAACATGGGGGACAAGTTTACATCCCTGAACTCAATTACTTCCTCATGGTTGCATGTGTTGTAGTTACTCTCTGCTTCAAAACCACCGAAAATTTGGGGAATGCCTATGGTATTTGTGTGGTTATTGCTGAGATAATAACCACAAATATGGTGATATTAATAATGCTTCTTATATGGAAAATCAGCATATGGCGGATAGCCCTGTTCTCTGCGGTCTACATTACCATAGAATCTACATATCTATCTGCTCAGCTGACAAAATTCGCGGAAGGTGGTTTTTACCCTTGGCTTTCTCATTTATGCTTGTGATCATCATGGAATTTGGCACTATGTTCAAAAACATGATACCAATTCAAGCTCAATAACAAGGTCTCGGTGACTACATTAGGGACTTGGCCA
>NC_081350.1:47908882-47926468 GCF_029784015.1 Lycium ferocissimum | reverse complement strand
ACCCTTAATACTTGAAAAGAAAGTTAGATCTTACCTTGACAACTTGACTTCTCTACTTGGCTAGAGTTGGTGACTTGAGATGGAAAATGGTTCTTGTTGATCCAAAGACTATCTTCACGTTTTAGGGACCTTCTAAAGGGTTGAAACACCTTGGAAAATAATTTTTGGATCAAGACTCAAAGAGCTAAAAAATCAGCCCTTGGCCGAATGCTCTCTCTCTAGGCTTAGGTTTTCTTTCTTTGTGTTGTGTAGTTGAAATGAATTGTGATGGCTGATTTCTTGGTCATTATTTGGTTCAACTTTGATGCCTACAAGTTGGTCACATGCTCCACTTATGGCATGAGTCACTCCATTAACTTTACACTTAAAATTCCATTTTTTTCTACAACTTTTCGCCAACCTCACCTTCTTGTTTCTCCTTTCTTTTCTTTTCAATTGTTTACAAGACAATTGTATGTGTGGTGAATGATTCATACACCATCCCTTGTCCATTGTAATTATGCCAAGATGAATGAGCAATATTTAATGTGAAATGATCCCTCCACCATGTCATGTCTTCCTAAAATAATGTATACTTTCATAAAGTAGTAGATGCTTAAATATTCAAATGCATGCTTCACATGGATGCCTTATTTTCAGTCACTTGGCTGAATTTCACACTCCTTTCTTTCAATTTGGTTGTCCACAATATAATGTAAGTGTAGTGGATGAATCACATTTAAATGTATATTTGTATGTCTCCATAGTAGTTTATTTAAGATGACTTTGAGTCATCTTTTGGACATGGCATGTTAATGTTCATATTGGCTCATTGTTGCCACTAATTTTAACTTAACACCACGATTAAGTAGTTCCTAATTTCCATTAATGCTTCTATACCAAACAAAATTTGTAGATAAATTGTGACTTCAAACGAAATCGGAAGTTAAAGTCTCTACTTTGTATCTTGAGATAGTCTTAATACTCAGCCCGACTTGAATCATCCATATCTCCTTACCCCGATATCATTTTGACGAGCTGTTTGTTGCGTTGCAAACTAGACTCGATGAACTTAATTTTAGGCTTTTGAAACACCTTAAAACTCCTCATATACTAGGAGATATGCCTCCTACAATATAGGCTAAAATCGGGTCCGAGATTTTACTGAAATTGTTCCGATTCATTTCGTTTAACTTCTAATCCTCTTCCAACCTCATGTAACCTCTTATACATACATATACACAGTCATTTACATCCATAACAATTCATATACATGTCTCGAAGGGTCCGTAGAATCACAATAACCATAAGTAGAACTCACAAAGCTTCGACGAAACTCCAATCGAAAAAGTATATTCCTATCTTTTGTCCATCTTCTATATCATTACTAATAATCTCAAATACTTTAAAAGGTCACTCACATTACCTCATATACATACTCATAACGCGATTTCAAATCCTTTAGGTTACCAGGTCACCTCGAGATACTTAAGACAACCATATTTATAACGATATTCTTACTAACTCGATTGACTTTCCTTGAACCTTCTTAACTCATTCTTTCTTGTTTTAATACAAGTAGCAAGGATTATTATGGAGTGTGACATTCTCCCCTCCTTTAGAACATTCGGCCTCGCATGTCAAATGAGGACTAAAACTCGTCAATTAAATAACCGAATCACCCGTTATCGCAGACTATAGACAAGAAGATTTGACCACCGAAAAGGGTGTTTTAGGAATATTATGCCTAAAAGTGCTAAACGACCAAATGGGTCGTTACATATACTTATAATATACATCTACTTAAATTAAAAACTAGAAAGTTATATACTTGAAAAATAACTAAAATATACTAAGAATATACTTATAATATATCTATCTATAACTTAAACATATATATATATATATAATATACTTAAACATATATATATATATATGTATATATATATACGTATATACGAATATATATAATATTATATATATAAAATTCTTTTATAAATAATTAAGTATATAATATATAAGTTATAACTTATAAGTATATATAGTATGCTTAAACATACATACATATATATATATATATATATATATATATATATATATATATATATATATATATTATATAACCTAAGTATATATGATATATATAAGTATATTTCTTACTATATTTTAGGTATATAGTATAACTTAGAGTATATAACTTATATATATATATATATATATATATATATATATATATATATATATATTTATGATTATTACTTGTCATTGTTCGTGGTTGTTGGAATATATAAACTTTACTTATAAACTTATATAACATATGTAAATATACCTACAATATATTAATAAATACTATAATATATATATACTATACAAAAAACAAAACAAAAAAGGGGTTTTATATTTGAATGTATTTTGTTCATTTTAATTCAAATAATCCCTCGAAACTCAAATACATGATTTAATTTAAAATACCGGTCCGTCCGGTTTGAAACCGTTACGGTTTAGTACCTATGACCAAATATGTCTTCACTATCTTATGGGCCAACGACAATGGCGATGGTAAGTTGTAAGAGCACTAGTTAATTGTTTTTCAAATCCCATTTTATGTAATAATATTGCTTTTTGGAGAGTCAAACTACTTTGGCCTTTATTTAAAGAAAAATCAATTTTTCTTAAATATTTTAAAATTATTAATTATGTTGACTTATGAATAGTAATTTTCACGTAATTTTTAAATATATAAGTTTTTTTTTTTTTAACACTTGAAAAATATATGCCTGAGTTCACACAAGAACTTATTTCTCCGTTTCACTTTGGCATAATTATTTTTTAATCAAAGCAGTTCTTCTTTGACCACATTTACTTGAATATTTTTCGATATTTCGAATTATCAACTGTTTTCACTTTATAAGTAGTATTTTTTTTATGTAGTTTTCAAATGTACAAATTTTATTTTCAAAAATTTGAAAAATGTATGTTCGAAGTCACACGAAAAATTAAGTAATTTAATCCGCATACTTCCAAACATGCCAAACTAAATGGAACAAAACTAAGGAATAAATGTTTTGATTGTCAGTACTTCGAATACCTTCACATAAAATGAGAAGTAGAAAATATTGTTTGCGTTAATCTCCTCCTTGCCCCCACATGTTTAATTATTTGCTTCTTTTATGCACATAGGAGGAGCATTTGCATTGTATTCCTTAATATGTCGATATGCAAAAGTGAGTCTCATTCCAAATCAGGAGCCAGAGGACAGGGAGCTTTCACATTATGGTTTGGACATACCATCCAATCCATTTAAAAGGGCCCAAAAGATCAGACATAAACTGGAGAAGAGTATTTTTGCTAAAATTCTTCTTGTCTTCCTTGCCATTCCTGGAACATCTATGGTCATTGGAGATGGAGTCCTCACTCCTTGTATCTCAGGTTCCTACACTATTACAATACCTAAAAAGATAATTAGAGGTAATAAGTGAAATTGATAATCTGAAAAAATAAGACAAACAACCTGCAACAGCAAATTAAATTATATTAGCATTATAAAAATTATTTATGTCATTACCATATATTAGTATGATATTACAGATCAATCCATAAATACTGAGTGACTTAACTCTATTACACTTTGTTGCTAAAAGAAGGAGAGGGATCGGATTTCTCTCTCATTTGGCATAAGAGGGCCTCTAGTGGGAGGCTCACATTTTAGGCTACTTAGTTGAGGTACCCCTTATTACTATTTCATTTTAATTAACATTTCATAATAGTTAAAAAAAATCTCGTTATCTTATCACTAATACAAACAACATCCATAATAGTTAAAAATCCCTTCTCTCCTCCATGTTGTCATGGGGTAATGTGGGGACGTAAAAAGGTGGTGCTATTAGCTCATTTAGTTCATAAGCTAATTGTCTATAACAACTAAAACTAGTAACTTGAAAATTAAGACAGACGCCTATTATAACAGTATAAATTAAACTGATAATGCAAAAAATTATTTACTTCATCAATGTAAATATAATTACTTACATCCTCATTTAATTTGATGTTTTTTTGCACGCAGTTCTCTCTGCCGTAAGTGGGATCAAGCCTTTAGGCCAAGGTAATTATACATAGTTCTACAGAAATTAAAAGGATGCTAATGAATTCGTGTTTTTCTATTATTTCTTTATTTAACCATATATAAAATGATTAATTTTTTGGGTAATATATAGAAGCAATTATGTGTATTTCTATTGCAATATATATCTATATGTATTCAACGTCTTGATACAGACATATATATACATTTGCACCAGCCATGAGCATATGGTTTTATTAATAAGTGGCACTGGCCTCTACAACTTGTTCAAGCTTGATGTGGGCGTCTTACGTGCCTTTTATCCCAAATACATTATTGACTACTTCAAAAGAAATGGTAAAAAAGGATGGCTTTCCCTTGGTGGAGTTATTCTCTGCATTACAGGTTAGAATTTTATTTACAGTATATATATATATTAATAGGGGCTAATGTAGTATACTAGGAGTATATGTTATGCGTTCATCCGAAATCGGTAGCTTTGATTCGGATTCTGTATATGTTAAAAATTCACTAGATATTAGCAATAGATTTTGAACCAAATAAATAAAGTGGAAAATTTTGAGATCGAACCTATAATGTTTAAATCATGGACCGACAATTGTCTTTAAATCCTGGATCAGCAACTGTCTTTAATTAAATTTTCTCGTCTGTGTTCTGAAATATTGTTTTCTGAAACTATATATATAGGATCCGAAGCTATGTTTGTTGATTTGGGTCACTTCAGTGTGCGGTCTATTCAAGTAAGTCTCCTTAATTTTCTTAATTTTCTTCCCTGTCTTTGACATTCTCAACACTGAGTAACAAAAAAAGAGTCCGGTTAAGAGTACTTCCTCTTTAATAAGTCTTACACGATGCGAAGTTGAATTAGTTGGACCAGTGAATTTTGGTTATCGAATCAGAAGGATGTAATTTTTCTATGGTTGTTGTTTGTTCAGGTGTAGAAAAAGCGCAAAATAACAATTGATTTCTTCTTTTTCCTTTTTCTTGCATGCATCTCGGTATCCGAAATGTTGGTTTGATTAATTTGACTTCACGCCGCGTAGGACCATGAAAGGGAACATTCCCAACTATGTGTTTCTCCAATTAAGGATGAAGGAATCTCATTCACTTCATCACACTTGATCTCAATGTTTTTATTACTACACAAATAATAAGACACTATTATCTATATGCCATTGGTTGATTAAGAAAAAGCTCTAAGGAAAACCTTTAAACCTCATAGTACTATTTTATAGCCAAGAAATATTGAGGATTAATTTGTCCTTTGCTTTCTCTAATTTTTCTTTTTGTCAATCTAAGTGAACTCACCATGTGTATTTAATATATATCGCAGATAAGCTTCAGTTGCATCGTATTTCCATCTATCCTCTCTGCTTACATTGGGCAAGCTGCTTACCTCTCTAAATTCCCCGAAAATGCGGGCAATGCTTTCTATGCCTCTGTTCCAGGCAAGTCTCCTACCTGCATATATTTTAAATATATCATATTACCTAATTAAATGTGACAATTTATAAATTCATTACACTTACACTTTTGTAATGCTAATTGCACCAATTATTTGGGAAAATGTAGTTGAATAAACTTGACCCTCAATAAATTTTGGAAACAGAGAGTACAGTACTATATGATTAATGTAGTCCATGTATTTTTCTTGATCAAAAAAAAAAAAAAAAGTAGTCCACATACCTTCTTTTATGCTGTATTGCTCTTCTCATTCTGGAAACCCGTTACCACATTAATCTTCTCACTTTGATGATATAAATATTACTATGTTCATTTTATGGTGTTATATATTGATGATGTTAAAAAAAAATACATACACAATCGGATTAAGTAAAAGGTACACTTGCAAGCAACACTTAATAATAAGCATTGATAATGTCACAGTCCAGAATTAATCACAAGGTATTGTTTGTTCTACCCAACCTTTGGAGCTAGCCTCGCGTTGCTGTGCCCATGTGCTTTAACTCAAAAGGCACCTCAACCATTGGATCCTTAAGTCACACTTTTAACCAAGGCAAGTTTTCTAATGAACCTTCTCGAGTTCATCGTGCAACGAAGGGGTTCGCCATAAAACTTAGCTTTGGCAGATCCTACATATATGTTATATAAGCACGCGTTTTGGATTCTACTGTTGAGACACCTTTTGGGTTAAAACCCAATGGGTCATCCAAAGTTTGGACCTCTGCGAACAATACCTTAACAGTTGGATCTGGACTGCAACAGATAAACTAATCATAGAATCATTTATATTTTCATTATCTATAACACCACATATAATTGGTCTTGTTTGTGCTCGGTTCAGGTGTCCACTTCATGCCACTTTTGTAGTGGCATGTTGTCGTTTCATTCATTATTGGTAGTCAAGCAATGATATAGGAGCTTTTTCTATTGTGGCTCGTGCACAAAGCTCTAGGTTGTTTCTTTTGAAGGTAGTTCACACATCGGCAAAACATGGGGGACAAGTTTACATCCCTGAACTCAATTACTTCCTCATGGTTGCATGTGTTGTAGTTACTGTTGGGTCCATCCCTTATTTTAGGGAAGAAAACACTTCCCTTGTTTTGAGGAAGAAAACACTTCCCTTGTTTTGAGGAAGAAAACATCTTCCTTGTCTTTGGAAAATTGTCAAGTGCTTGCTTGAGTCACTAATGACATCAATAGGTTCATCTCATACCTATAAATAGGGAAGCTTTCTCATTTGCTAAATACACCAAATTGAAGAAGACAACACATCCTAAAGAGAGAAAAATCTAAGAGAAATACTCTTAGTGAAAGGCCTAAGTAAGAGAAGGTCTTTGAGAGAATTTTGTGTGGTAAAATTCTTGAGTGTCATTGGGATTGGGGTTGTGAGGTTGAGTGTTGTAAACACTTGTAATATTTCTTCTTTAATAAGATCTACGCAAAGAAGAACGTGGACGTAGCTCTCACATTGAGGGTGAACCACTATAAATCTGTGTGTGTTATTTATTCTTCGCTTACATCACGGCGTAAGTAGGTTCGTCTAAGGAGATTGGTATTTAAGTGGTCGGTGTGACCCTCCAATCTTTCCTGGGAATCTGCTTACAAAAGTCGGATTTGGGATTTTAAATCCTAACAACTGGTATCAAAGCAACAGGTTGTGTTGTGATTTAGAAACGATGGGAGGCGAAGATGGTACGACGCACGACATCGGTAAATTCGATGGTACAGATTTTGCATTCTGGAGAATGCAAATTGAAGATTATTTATATGGCAGAAAACTTCATGAACCTCTGAGTCCAAAACCAGAGGAGATGAAGCAAGCAGATTGGGATCTCCTCGACAGACAAGTTCTGGGAGTCATTCGGCTGACGCTGTCAAAGAACGTTGCTCACAACGTGGCAAAGGAAAAGACCACCGCAGATATGATGAAGGTATTGTCTGATATGTATGAGAAACCTTCGGCAAATAATAAGGTATTTCTCATGAAGAAACTATTTCATCTAAAGATGATGGAAAATGCTCATGTTGCTGCACACGTAAATGAATTCAATACCATTGTAAATCAATTGTCATCGGTAAAAATTGATTTTGATGATGAAGTGCAAGCTCTAATTTTGTTGGCATCCCTACCAAATAGCTGGGAGCCAATGAGAGCAGCGGTTAGTAATTCTGTCGGCGGTAACAAACTAAAGTTCAACGATGTTAGGGATCGTATCCTTGCTGAGGAGGTGCGCAGGACAGATTCTGGAGAGGCATCGACGAGTTCTGCTTTTAATGTTGAAAACAGAAGCAGAAATTTTGACAGAAACTACAACCGAAATAGGGGCAGATCGAAGTCAAGGAATGGCAGGGGTCAATCCAGACCAGGACGAACACATGAGTGTTGGACTGTGGAAAACCAGGTCACTTCAAGAAAAGCTGCAGGCGCGCAAAGAAGGAGGACAGACAAGGGGTGGAATCAACGCGCTACGGAAGACATTGGCGATGCGTTGTTGCTATCGGTTGACGGCCGATAGACTCTTGGGTGCTTGACTCGGGAGCGTCCTTTCATACCACCCCACATCATGATATAATGACAAACTACGTGGTGGGAATCTCGGCAAAGTTTATTTAGCCGATGGAGAGCCGCTAGACGTTGTTGGCACGGGAGACATTAATTTGAAGATGTCAAATGGATCCTCGTGGAAGATTACAAAAGTTAGACATGTTCCAAAGCTGATGCGAAACCTGATCTCAGTAGGTCAGCTTGATGATGAGGGATATGATCTCAATTTTGGTAATGGGTCTTGGAAGGTGGCGAAAGGTGCTATGGTAGTTGGCCGAGGAAAGAAGATTGGCACTCTCTACATGACGACTAGCTGTCGTGATACTGTTGCTGTGGTTGACAACACAAAGAAGACAGATTTGTGGCATTGTCGGCTGGGACATATCAGCCAGAAGGGGATGAAGTTGTTGGTGACAAATGGCTTAATTCGGAGGGCTGAAGACGGTGGACCTTCATACGTGTGAGAGCTGCATTCTCGGAAAACAAAAGCGAGTAAGCTTCTCAAATGCGAGCGGGAGTTGAAGGTCGAAAAGTGGAATTGGTGCACACGGACGTGTGGGGACCTACCACTTGTTCCCTCTCTTGGAGGATCACACTACTACGTGACCTTCATTGATGATTCACCAGGAAGGTGTGGGTTTATTTTATGAAAAATAAATCCGATGTGTTTAGTGTATTCAAAAGATGGAAAGCCATGGTCGAGAATGAAACAAACCTCAAGTTGAAGTGTTTGAGGTCCGACAACGGCGGAGAATACATTGATGGTGATTTCAAACGGTATTGTGCCGATAATGGAATCAAGATGATGAAGACTATTCCTGGAACGCCGCAACAAAATGGAGTAGCCGAAAGAATGAACCGAACGTTGAACGAGCGTGCTCGAGTATGAGAATACACTCGGGACGCCCAAGACATTACAGGCGGATGCGTCAATACCGCGGCCTTCTTAATTAACCGAGGACCGTCGGTTCCTTGGATTTCGGAATTCCGGAAGAAGTACGGAGTGGCAAGAAGGTAAATCTTTCATTTCGAAAGTGTTCGGCCGCTTATCATATGTTCATAATGATGATACGGCTAGAAGCAAGCTTGATCCAAAATCAAAAAGTGTTACTTTATTGGCTATGGTGACACCGAGCTTGGTTACCGATTTTGGGATGAACAAAATCGGAAGATCATCCGGCGGTGAATGTTGTCTTGATGAAGAGGTCGTACAAAGACAAGTTGCAAAATAATTCAGAATGTCAGGACAAGGAATCGAAAATAGTCGATTTGAGGGACTTCCCAACACCTGAGCCGCAACCAGGTACAGCCAAGGCAGAGGAACAAACAATCCGAGAAGGTGCTGATGAAAGTGCTGATTCTGAAACAAATAAGCAGAGCCAATCAAAGCTGCGTAGATCATCCGGGATCGGAAGCCGATTCACAGGTACTCTCCATCCCTCAACTACATTCTACTCACTGATAAAGGGGAGCCGGAATGTTATGAAGAAGCAATGCAAGTCGATGAATCGACTGAGTGGGAGCTGGCAATGAAAGATGAGATGGATGCACTATCGGCAAATCATACATGGGAATTAGCCGAATTGCCAAAGGATAAGAGGGCATTGCAAAACAAATGGGTTTATCGGATAAAGGAAGAACCCAATGGAAGAAGGCATTATAAAGCAAGGCTGGTTGCAAAGGGATTTCAACAGAAAGAGGGCATCAAACGCTCACAAGAAGAATATGTGAGGAAAGTTATCAAAAAGTTCAACATGCATGATGCCAAGCCGATCGGCCTCTCTTGGCTGGAGACTTTCGGTTGTCAAAGGATCAGTCGTCGACAACCGAGGATGAGAAGAAGCAGATGGACAAGATACCAGACATTGCACATGCAGTGGGAGTTGTCAGCCGATTTATGAGCAATCCGGAAAAGCAACACTGGGAGGTCATGTGAAGTGGATATTCAGATATCTGAAAGGTAGCTCGAGTTCGGCTCGTATTTAGAAAATCGGAAACGAGGATTGCAAGGTTATGTTAATGCGACAACGGTGGTGATGTTGACAAGCGAAGCTGTGTTCGGCTTCGGTTGGCCCGCACGAAGTATGAAACTAGGAAAGAGCTGCTTTGCGTCGATCAAAGTGTGAAGACAAATTAAAATTAGTCTTCAAGTGGAGAGATTTGTTGGGTCCATCCCTTATTTTAGGAAGAAAACACTTCCCTTGTTTTGAGGAAGAAAACAACTTCCCTTGTTTTGAGGAAGAAAACATCTTCCTTGTCTTTGGAAAATTGTCAAGTGCTTGCTTGAGTCACTAATGACATCAATAGGTTCATCTCATACCTATAAATAGGGAAGCTTTCTCATTTGCTAGATACACCAAATTGAAGAAGACAACACATCCCAAAAGAGAGAAAAATCTAAGAGAAATACTCTTAGTGAAAGGCCTAAGTAAGAGAGAAGGTCTTTGAGAGAATTTTGTGTGGTAAAATTCTTGAGTGTCATTGGGATTGGGGTTGTGAGGTTGAGTGTTGTAAACACTTGTAATATTTCTTCTTTAATAAGATGCAGTGAGCAACGTGGACGTAGCTCTCACATTGAGGGTGAACCACTATAAATCGTGTGTGTTATTTATTCTTCGCTTACATCACGGCGTAAGTAGGTTCTGTCTAAGGAGATTGGTATTTAAGTGGTCCAGCTGTGACCCTCCAATCTTTCCTGGGAATCTGCTTACAAAAGTCGGATTTGGGATTTTAAATCCTAACAGTTACTCTCTGCTTCAAAACCACCGAAAATTTGGGGAATGCCTATGGTATTTGTGTGGTTATTGCTGAGATAATAACCACAAATATGGTGATATTAATAATGCTTCTTATATGGAAAATCAGCATATGGCGGATAGCCCTGTTCTACGCGGTCTACATTACCATAGAATCTACATATCTATCTGCTCAGCTGACAAAATTCGCGGAAGGTGGTTTTTTACCCTTGGCTTTCTCATTTATGCTTGTGATCATCATGGGAATTTGGCACTATGTTCAAAAACATAGATACCAATTCAAGCTCAATAACAAGGTCTCGAGTGACTACATTAGGGACTTGGCCAAAAATCCGGACATCAAAAGAGTACCTGGAATTGGACTACTCTACTCTGAATTAGTACAAGGAATTCCACCTATTTTTCCTCATTTTGTCTCTAATATTCCGTCTGTCCACTCTATCTGTCCACTCTATCATAGTTCTCGTGTCAATTAAATCCATTCCTATAAGTAAAGTAGCACTCGAGGAACGTTTCTTGTTCAGATATGTTGAACCTAGAGAATACAAGGTATTCAGATGTGTAGTCAGATTAGGGTACAACGATCTACTTGGGAATCCAGAGGACTTTGAAAACCAACTGGTGGAAAATTTGAAAGGGTTCATTCAAGACGAACATTATTTTCTTGCAGCTCAAAATGATCAACAAGTGGCTCGAAAATCATCGACAAGTGGAGTCCACGTGGAGGAAGAGGTGCAGCAACAAGTAGATTCTAGAATATCATCATCATCAGGTTCGATTCGATCAGTGCAGTCTAATCATTCATCAAGGAGAATACAAATTGTGTCACCAAGTTTGGAAGAAGAGATGCAATTTGTCGAGAAAGCTAAGGCGCAAGGGGTGTTTTATTTGTTGGGAGAAGCAGAAGTGGTGACTAAACAGGATTCTTCATTATTGAAGAAATTTGTTGTCAACTATGCTTATACTTTTTTGCGCAAGAATTTCAGGCAAGGGGAGAAAATTATGGCCATTCCTCAGACTAGGCTGCTAAGGGTTGGCATGACATATGAATTATAATTGTGACATGTCAGACAGGGAAGATTCACTACCAAAATAGAAGAAATATGTTTCTGGTACTTCTGTGTGATCTGTCTATGTATGTATTCAAGTACTACAATTTTTTAAAGATCAATGAATCGAAGCAGGAATTCATACCGGAATATGCGACACTTTTCTTTTTTAGAATCAAACTTCTTAATCTTGATCACATTTGAACATAAAATCATTTAATTTTTCGAAATAAAATTTACATATTTGAAAACTACCTAAAGATTCTATTATAAGTTACAATAATTAATGATTCAAAATATCTAAAAGACATATGAAAAAATTGCAGTTAGAGAGTAATTCGTTTGACTCTGAAAATTCTAACATTATCACATAAATGGGACGGAAGGAGTACTAGTTAATGGTCCGTTAGCTGGAATAATACAGGTATTATGCTCGGTGATAAAGGCATAGTAGAATTTTGAGTTTAAGAATTCTGAATTCTAATTGAATTCTTCGTAAATTATTTATACTTATAAATTGGATGTTTATACACAAAAACAATGTCAGAACTAAAGCTATTGAATTCTACCGTAAATGGGCTCTACCCTGAATTTATGCTCGTGTTGAATCGTAAGTTGCAACTATGTGTGGAATCATAAATTGCAAGTATGTAGGGACCTCCAGTACATGAGAGGCTGGGCAAATTTATTTACCTTAAATCCTTCTTTTATTTGCATTTTGCATTTTAACTAGTACTCCCTCTGTCCGAATTTACGTGAAGGGTTCAGATGGTAAAAACACTTAATTTCAACTTTGAATTCGAATATATATTCTTCATATTCTTTAAAATAAATTTGCATATTTGAAAACTAGATGAGAAATACTACAGATCAACATAAATAATGATTCAAAATATTTTTTAAAAAGTTAAAGAAAATTATATTCAAAGAAGAAACTATCCGACTCCCCAAGCAGTAACACCTTCACATGAAATAAGAAGGAAGAAGTACTAATTTTCCTATTTTTAACACCCAAATTTTCCTAATCCTAAAACTATACTCCTATTTACATATTTTCTTTCTTTCTAGTGACTCTAATATAGCAATAAACAGCAGCAAAAATAGCAGTAACAAGTCCACCAATAATAACCCCTCCTCCAGCAACAGACTTATCAGCAGAATGATGATGCTCCATTTTCACAATATTATTATTACTCTCCGGACCTTCAGCACTGATATATGGTCCTTCGCCAATTTCATTTTCTCCTTCTATTAATAACTCTGCAATTCTACCTTTCGAAAATGGTGGATTTGCAGTTCTAAGCTTTCTTGGATATGGCCGAGAAATATTGGATTTCTCTGCCATTGCTTGCAAAAACAAGATTGTAAGTAAAATAGAGCAAGAGAGAATAAATCTTAACAATCTGGCCATTATTTCAATTGAAAGTGTATGAAGATATTAGTAGAAGAATCTTTGTGGGTATATTTTGAGAAGTGTTGAAAAGTGTAAAGAAGAACTGTGAGCTGTGAGTGTATATATAGGGGAATTATGAAATAGTCCGAGTGCGTGTAGATCTGGAAAATATATTGAGGAAGTGGGGTATATGTGGGGGTACTTTTTCACTGAAAATGAACCTTAATGACCAAGCAGTGTTGGAGTCCGAAGTAACTTGTTTAATTGTCTCAATTTATATGACATAGTTTGAATTGGTATAAAATCTAAATGTAAATAATAACTTTTAAAATTATCATGATAATATTTTTGTGGCTATAAATTTTTTAAAATTTGTGATCTTAAACATGTCATAATATTTGTATGATTATAAAACCTTCTTATTATAGGTAAAATAAGGAGGAAAAAGTTGATTGTTCCTCTATTGTTATTGAATGAGTGATAACTATAATTTTACTTAAACTTCATATTTCATTTTTAATGAGAAATTTTTATAACGACACTAATATTATTATGAAGTGTTTTAAAATCATAAGTTTGAAAAGGTTTATAACCACACAAAAGTTATAAGATATTTATGGATACAAGTTTCAAAACAAAAATATTCTTTCTTAAACTCCGTCTATATTAAAATTTTACTCTCTCCGTTCACTTTTACTTGTCCACTAGTCTAAAATAATTTTTTATTTTTACTTGTCCATTTTTGCATATCAAGAGACAAACAATTTATTTTTCTTATTTTACCCTTAGCATTAATAACTCCTTCCAAATCATTTTTCAAATCCATTAAGAAGTCATACACCAATTAATATGGGTATCATGGTGAAATATGCACTTCATTTATTATTTCTTAAGGGTTGTGCAAAGTCCATAGTGAACAAGTGAAAGTGAACGGAGGGAGTACCACATAAACTGCAATGGAGAGAGTGGTCTAGAATTTTTTCAGTTCAATTAATTTACAAAGAACATTCTTTTCCTTCTTAGAGAAGGTTGTCTTAAGAAAATTAAGGAGGAGGAATTAAAGTGCATGATGGTACTCCTTTAAGTACGCTTGTAAATTTTGAGGTAAAAAGAACTTTGTTAGCTCTGGCCATCTTACGTTGAGAGTCACCTTAGCTTAGGGATTAAGTTTGCAACATATTGGTTTGATTTCACCTTATAAATCACTATTAATACAATGTAAATTAATATAACCAAGATTCCCCCTTTTCATATTTTCCCTACTTTTTAATTATTCACTTTACCACCCCTCCTACAGGAAAATATTAAAATGATGTAGAAAGCTCAGATATAATTGCTAGGAAGAGACCAATAAAATAGCAATAAAATTTGGATTGCTGGCTTATTACTCGAGGAACACAAACTGCACTCTGAGTCAAAGCTCAAAGACCATGCACGACCGACTATTTAGTTTTAATTTGAATAAAAATATAATCCTCTAGCAGACAAACAATGATTTGAAGGTGCGACCAATTGATTCAAATATTCACACAAAACAGATAAATAAGATGAATTTATCTTACATGATACACAGTGACGTAGAACCAATGGAGATGGTAATTTCCATATAATGTGCACAAGATGAATTGAATTAAAGCTACAAAAACAGTTAATGATTATGCCTAAGAATTGTTAGAACAGGGCGATAATTCAAACCTACACAATAATTTTTACTTTTGTCCTATATTTGTATAATTAGGAAATCAATTAAATATGTATAAATATATAATCGCGAACTTAGTAACTCAAATAAGTTATATATATATATATATATATATATATATATATATATTCACGGAAAATTCAACTTCATATATGCAATTCAAATTTTGATTCCGCCCCACGTAGAAGCATGAGCGGATCCTACAGTATTAGATACATTTGAACGAACTCAATAATTTTGGTTTAACTCCTCTATTTCTACGGTCAGGCCCCTATAACGACTATCCTCTATAACAACATCAACTCTAACTGTCAAGTTTTTTTTTTTTTTTTTTTGAACCGATTTTCATGTTATGTTATAATATATGTTTTCTATAACAGTATTTTGCTATAGTAATAAAAAAAAAATATGCGGACATGATGATACCGTATTAAGAGGTTTATTGTATTAGAAATTCAGTTATTAAGAGGTTTATTGTATTAGAAATCCAATTAAATGTGCATGAACATTTAATTATAAATCCAATAATTAAAATGAACTATAAATCCAGTGACAAATTCAAAATTCATAAACCTCTAATCCTGGCTCCGTCGTACGCAAAAGCTCCAGGTTATCGAGATTGTGATGCAGCAATCACTTCACAGTGAAGTAACCTCCTATCAACTAGCTGGCTGGAACCATAGCTGGGTTTCAACTGGATCAAATTAGCCAGTTAATCCGTTCTACTCATTCAAGTATCTTTGTACATGTGGCTATAATTTAGAATAGTTGGGTCTATGGTTCTAAAGAACTTGAACGGTCATCTTCGTCCTAGCCTATCTTTACCTACTTAATTTTCTGGATTTAGGTATAGGCATCTAAGATCTTTTATCATATTAGATTATTTAAAAGCAGTGTGTAGTAGACTTCAGGAGAAAAAGCATGAGGTAGATCTCGACTCGATTTCACTAATATTACACACCATATATTTTTTTATGGTGTCTAAATTAGTTTACATGCACCTCGGCTATTTCACTATGTTCATAATAGGGCTCTCATAAATATATGCACCAAGTAATAGCGTAAAATTAAATAAAATTAAGCCGAGAGTGTACAATTCTTTACATTTTTAGTATATGTAACTTAAATTTAGTACATTTTCTAGAACCGCACTTAAATTTAGTACGTTTTCTAGAACCGCATTAATATTTCATCTTGCATTTCTTGAGTTAGGAAGTTTCAGAATGTTGCACGTGAATTTAATTTCTATAGTAAAGGAAGGCCTCTTAACTAAATATGCCATTTGATTGATTAAAATTTTGTGCTTCTCATCACTAACCACCATCTACTCTCGTGATAACATGCTAACAATATTAATGAATTAATTAAACAAGATAAGACCAAGGGTATGTTCGTTTGGTCAAAAATTTTGGAAAACATTTTCTTTTAGTAAACATTTTCCTCAAAATTGGGGAAAATGATTTCCCTAATAAAAGTAGGGAAAACAAGTTCACAAATTCATTCCACCAACCACCCAACTTAACCCCAACCACTCCCAACCCCCCACCCACCCCACCCCCACGCACCACCCCATCCCTCCCCCTCCCCCCCCCCGGCGCCCAAAAATAAAAAAAATTTGGAAAAAAAGTTTTGACATTATTTTTGGTTTTTTGCACCCAAACCCCGCACCCTACCCCCCCCCCCCCACCCCCCAAACAAAAAAATTACTTTTTTTGAAAAAAAAGTTTTGACTTTTTTTTGCACCCCCACCCCACCACGCACCTACCCCACCCCCCCCCCCTTCCCACAAAAAAAATTAATATTTTTGAAAAAAAAAGTTTTGACATTTTTTTGGTTTTACACACCCCCAACCCCCACCCGCACCCTCCCCCCCCCTCCCAAAAAATATTTTTTTTGAAAAAAAAAAGTTTTGACATTTGTTTTGGTTTTTTGCACCCCCCCCCCCCCCCCCAAAAAAAAATTTGTAAAAAGTTGACAATTATAAAAATTGAATGTTTGCGTGGTTAAAAATTAAAACTTTTGGAGGGAGTGTAGAAACCCGCAAAAGGCAATAAAATACTTCAAAAAAAATGTTGGGGTTGCCGGGGGGGGGGGGTGTTGGTGTGGTATGGGTTCCACACAAGGGGGGAGGGGGTGATGGGGGATGTGGTCTGTAGAAAATTCGAGAAAAAAAAAATTAAAAACTTCAAAAAAAATGTTGGGGTGGAGGGTAGGGTGCGAAGGAAGGGGGGGTGTATGGGTTACGGGAATGGTTGGGGGTGGGGGTGCAAAAAAAAAAAAATATAGGGGCGTAAGGGTGGGTGCGTAGGAGTGGGGTGGGGTGGGGGTATGGGGTTGGGTTGGAGTTGGTGAGGGTTGGGGGTGGGGTTGCAAAAAACCAAAAAAAAAAAAAAAAAAAAAAAAAAAAAAAAAAAAGCAAAAGAAATTTTTTTGGGGGGGGTGGGTGAGTGGAAGTGGGGTGTGGGTGGGGGTGGTGGGTATGGGGTTGGGTTGGAGTTGGTGAGGCTTGGATGAGTATTTTCCGAAAAACTTTTTCTTTCAACCAAATGAACATGAGAAAATAAGTAAAAAATTCACTTATTTTCCACTACCCAAAAACAGACATTTGGAAATTCAC
>NC_081350.1:47846218-47908782 GCF_029784015.1 Lycium ferocissimum | reverse complement strand
TAATATATTAGTAGATAATACGAGCCAAATATGCCTAAACGATGAAGATGGATTAGACCAGTTGTTGATGAACAATACGAATCCGGACCAAAATACTTTGAAGAGAGCTTTTATATTTCAGATGGTTACAATGATATGTTATGAGAAAAAAGCTAACCTGAAAAAGGGGAGGGTTGCCCTCTATTTATAGGTTTTCCTTATGGGCCTTAGTACAATACAAAAAGCCTTTATGAATAAACCCTAGAAAAGGTAAGGCTGATCCGTACGGTTGTCAGCGCAAATGGCGGAATGGTTTTATGATGCGAGGTAACCTCACAACAGGTTATCCGGACCAACGGACACGCTCATCTGGGCGAAGACAATTCGGACCAACGGACACGCTCACCTTGGCTAAGACAATCCGGACCAACGGACACGCTTATTTTGGTTCTGGTCACCTGTGTCTGGTACAACATCCCTGGTGTAGAGCAAATATTGAACGTGCTCGTACCCATTTGGACCTGTCTTTAGCTCCGGCCTCATCGGTCATGCGTTGACTCGGTTTTTACCTTATACAGTATCCTATTGCATTCTTTCCTTCTCAGCTAAAACGCTCTCTTTTTTCCTTGCCAAAACTTTGCAAAAAACTGGGACTCCTCCGTATTTCTGTTTTTGGTCCATACCTTTCAGTACTGATCCATCCTCCCAAACACCAACCCAAATAGAGTCCAGGAGATGTTTCAAAAGATTTACTTCCACATGAACTTTGGCAAGGTGTGGTCTTGATTTAATGATAGGATGTTTCAAACTCTTGTTTACTCTGGACGTTGTTCCCATCCCTTGTGGTGCCTTTTCACTCTCTTTTTAAAGAGTTGTAATCTGTTCAAGCAATTATTTCAAATAATCCCACTTAAAGAGGTGGTAGGGGAGTTTAGGCTACAGACAGGGGCTAAAGAGGTCTCCTCGAGCTCATTCAGATCAAAGTTCGGAGACAACTTGAACATTACGCATTAAAGACCCAGTAAGTACTATAAATCTTTGAAAGTAAATGAAAAAGAAGTCTACTTCATTGTTAAAATCAATAAAGCCATGCTGATAATCATAAGCCTTAATACTAACCTTACCCTTCAGGGGAGTCTGTTCGCGAAATTTTGATCGAATTAGTTCAATGCAAGGTTTACCCATTGTAAGTTTCTCGACAAGCGTCCACTTACATTCTTTAGCCATCACGTCTAGGGGTGGGCATAAACACCGAAAACCGAAAAACCGAACCGCACCGAATTAATTCGGTTTTTCGGTACTGGATTTTTTTTTTTATATAACAAATTCGGTGTTCGGTTCCGGTTCACCGGTTCTTCGGTTTTTCGATTTAACCGAACGGTGCTGTACTCTCACTGCGATTAACTCTTTGTTATAAAGCATTTTACGGTCGAGTGGCTTGTCTTGGTTGCTAAATTTTTCTTCACTAATTTGCTAAAGAATAAACTATAGCAATTTGCTTTGATTAGCTAACGCATCAAATACTATTATGGATGAGTTGGAAAAAGAATGCCACGGATCGGAGGCTCTAGGAGAATATTCCCGTAATAACAAAAATAAAAAAAGATAACTATGGATTTTGATGCTAATATGTTGCTAAATATCTTTAGCTAACATGATTTTTCGATAATTCATTATTGATTTTCATGCGTTAAATAAAATTAGCGATAATCTTTTATTGTTTAGCAATAAATAAAGTCCATTGGAAATTTTTACAATACAAGGCTTGAATTATGTATGGGAGATTGGATCAATGATCACCTAAAGGAGTGCTAATTTTACCTGGTAGCCAATTTTTACTATATTATTTAAGCAATTACTACAACATACCCAATGTAATCCCACAAAGTGGGGTTTGGGAGAGTAGAGTGTATGCGGACCTTACCCCTCCGTGGAGATAGAGAGGATGTTTCCGATAGACCATCGGCTCAAAGAAAGGCAAAGTACGATCAAAAAAATAATAATAATAAAAGTAACATCTATAGATGTTATTATTGAAGTTGAAAAGTAACATCTATAGAAAATATCCCATTTCGAGGCCCATGCAAAAAAAAAAAAACCGAATTAAAAAATCGAAACTGAACCGAACTTCAAAAAACCGAAACGAATCGAACTAATTCGGTTCGGTGTTCGGTGTCCACTTTCAAAAAACCGAAACCGAAAAAATCGAACCGAAGTTTGAAAAACCGAACGCCCACCCCTAATCACGTCATAGCAATACGAGACTTTAAATATTATAGCTGAATTGCCGTTATGAGTAGTCTGCCTGGCGATTACAGAGTTCTCATTAGATTTTCTCGAGCTGGGAACACATGTTATAGCATCAATGTAGAGCCTTTTGGAATTTCTGCTTCTTTCTTGGTGTTGTGGTCTATCGGCGGATCCTTTGGCTGCATGATACTTGCCGATTCTCTGGCCAATTTAGGGTCCATTTTGGTGGCGCTTAGAGTCACTCCTTGCACGTTATATTGTTACCATTGGGAGCAATATTCTAGAGAGAGAAATTCGAGGTCACTTTTTCTTCTATTACTTTTATAGTAGATTATATTAAGAAAATACTTCCTCCATTTCAGTTTATGTGATATTCTTTCCTTTTCAATTAGTAAAAAAAGAATGACACATCTCTCTCTCTCTCTCTCTCTCTCTCTCTCTCTCTCTCTCTCTCTCTCTATATATATATATATATATATATATATATATATATATATATATATATATATATATATATATATATATTACTACTATATATAAGGTGAGAATACCATGTTTTGTAGTCCTCACATGATTTTTTTTGTCTTTTTGTACCCCTAGTTGAATTTTTTATTACTTTGTGAATTTCTCACACATTTTGGTAAATTTTGAGAACTTTAAGAGCTTTTTTTATGCCACAAAATATGATCAGGTCATGGAAAAGATTAGTGATCCCCACAAAGCATGCTTATACATATTTGAGTGTTTTATGAGAAAATATATTAAATTTGTTTAAAATTATATTTTTCCTCAAGAATCTATTATAGACACTTAAAGAATATATTATCATGTCATTCAAACTCTATCTTAATATAGGCTTAATTATTGAATTAAAATATTATTCTTATAATACTATTTATTATTTGTTGATCTTAATTACCAATTATCATTTGTTATTTTAAATTTTTATTCGTCCGGTTATACGTAGAGTTTTTTATTTTCTCCTATAATTTTGTGTCGTACATGCAGGCAAAAATAAGTAATTAACAAAGATTTTACTTAAGGTAGGATTAAGCTTTAAGTTAAAAGAATAAATACAAATAGAACTATAATTGTTAAATAAACTTGAAAATGAATCAAAATTGTAAATTATAGTCCGAAATACGTTAGTTTATTAATCAAATTCTACGTGCGCACTCTTTCAACTTCAAAATTATCTAATAAATTACTATATTAAAAGAGGAACTATAAAATGTTTTATATATATATATATGTGTGTGTGTGTGTGTGTGTGTGTGTGTGTGTGTGTGTGTGTGTGTTTGAAAAAAACACTGTAGTTAAAGAAACCAAACAATAATAATACCAAACAATTGCAAAAAGTGGAGTGTATTAATTAACTTTTTTAATATTAAAATATTTTGTAAAATACCGTATAATCAAAGACAAGATAGTTAAATTCAACATGAAAAGGTTATTACAATGTAGATTTCATAAAATGGTTTATTAAATTAAGAAGAAGAGAAAAATGGTAATCTTTAACATGCATCTTTTGGAAGGAAAATGAAAGCTTAAAGTAAGAAAAATTTAATTTATGGATTTTTCAATATTTTTTCGTGTGTTTAATTTGAGAAAACATCTACAAAAATTTCTTGTAATACCAAGGCTTTTAATTATTTATATTTGTTTATAAGAAAACTTTATTGATTTCATCATAGAACAATATTTTCATAGTATATATTTTTGACGTTAATCGAATAGTGTAATATTTTTTGGTAAAAAATAAGCAAGTTCAATTCAAAAAAACAAATGAAATTAATTTAACATATGAAAAGCCGATTCTAGATCATCGGAGATTTAAATCTAAAAAATTTAACTAACATAGCAATTAGAAAAGCCAATGTTTGATTATTATTTTTTTAAATCTAATATATAAACTAAAAAAATGTTTTCCCTTAACTTTCGGATACAGTTTTATACTTTAATATTTTAGAAGTCTTTTAAAAGTGTCAAATTGATGTTAGAAAAACAAAGAAGCAATAGCAGAGAAAATTTACAAAATATCTACATACTAAATTTTGTAAGATCGGTTTAAGCCCGGGCAAAATGACACTAGTATATATACTAGTCTCTTAACTCGTGTGTTGCACGTGTATGTCAAGTTACGTATTATATGGCTTAGAAAATTAAATTATATCAATATCAAATTTGTAATTTAATAAATGTGCAATTTCCTAAGCAAACAATAAGATCGTTTCCTTGGAGCAATTAAACTACAAAGAAAACCTTTAAAAATAAGCAGCAACACTGAATTTCAAAGCAACAAATCCAAAAGTCGTATAAGCTTTGCAAGCCATGACTTGTAATGCAATTGTATTATTAGTAAAATTCTGCTATGTGCGAAATAAAATAAACATTATCTTTTTTTTTTTTTGAGAATTTGTTACTTTCTGAATTGTTGTATTGATAAGCACCTTATTGACATGAACTATCAATATTTCAAAGTATCGTAGTTAGAGCAATCAAGTAAATGTACGAAAATGAAATTTTCTGCCTCTTGGCTTCCAAGAATACAAAACCATTATATAAGATCTTTGGATGGAAATGTACATATTTGTATTATATTTGAAGAATGAAGGAAACTGCTGCAAACAACTCCAACTCCAAACAAATTATTTGAACTTAACTTAGATAAGGGTAGCTTCATTAGCTTGAATGAGAATTGAGTTAAAGAAGACGATCAAATTCTGAAATGAATCTTCTCTATATACTACCTTATAAAGATCAATGATGCAATCACAAGTATGTGTTGAAAAAAAAAAATCACAAGTATGTGTTGTAAAAAAAAAAAAATCACAAGTATGTATCGATCTCGTTCAGGCATTACTTCTAATTACTAATGAGTAACATCACCAATTGTGTGAACCATCATGTATATCATCTTTGACATGATGGTGAAAGCAGGCTTCAACATACTAGTGGATGCCCAAAGGTTGCTGTGCATTTTCTAAACTTGTGTTGCCAGAACAATCCCTATTGCCAAAATCAAGATGCATCTGATAGAGGACCAGAGATAAAATCTTCGAGATTTGAATAAAGCCCCAGTTACGTAGCACACGATGGACAGTGCTGTCCCTGCAGATATAGTGAAGAGTAAGCAATGGTCCATTCCACTTGTCTTTTTCAAAAGTTTGACAACCACCACGCCCGTCAGGAACGTCTTGACACAAAATGTTAGAAAGAAGAGTACATTTCTCACAAGAGAATATGCTTCCACCGGTGGTGAATACAGATAATTAATGTCCCAGCAAAATAAAGGTTTGCACCACGAAGTAAGCTGACGGGTTACCGTGCAACTCCGCCAATCCTCCCCAAGTAACAAGTACAACGCCAAAAATCATCATCACATACACCGTCATCAAGTACAAATACAATCGATTGGAACAGTCCTCTAGAACCCATCGGAAGAGGGACTGACACCCCAACCACGTTCCGTGAAAATTTGCATCTTGTTGCAAAGAGAGATTGCGATCGAGAGAGCAATATTATTTTCGTGTGGAACGCAATGTGTTTTTGAATTAGAGAAAAGACATCATTTGACCTCGAACTTGTAAGATTTTCTTGGCTTCAGTTTAAGCAACTAAACTTAACTTGTATTTATTTACCTCCCTTAACAACTTTCATCCCAATTATTTACCACCCCGAAACGTGGCAAAAAAAAAAAAAATTAAGAGAGTGAAAAATATAAAAAGGTGGGCCGGATATATATATATATATTATTATATATATATATTATTATATATATTATTATATAATTAAAAAATAAAATAAAAATAATATATAATTAATTATTTTTTCTCTCCACCCCACCCCACACAGCCCCACCCCCTCTTCTTCACCCCAATCCAAATCTTCGTCACCCTTCATTTTTTATTTTTCTTTCTTCTTCTTTCTCCTCATCCTACCATAACCACCCATAAGAGTCTTTAACCCACCCACCACCACCACCACCATCACCCCACCAATTTCATCCATTCCTTCTCAAAATCGTCCAAATTGGTTATTTTCTTTTGTCAAAGCTATTATTATTATTATTAACAACCCCATTTTTTCCATAATCATTATTCCATAACTTTATTTTTGAAAGAAAACAAAAATTGAAACCAAAATGAAAATGGTAAGAAAAGAATGATGAGATAGAGAGAGTACATTTGTGAAGAAGAAGAAGAGAGGAGGGGTTGTATGCTTGAGTGGGGGGAGGGGTGGTGAAAGACGAAATGGTGGTGGAATGGGGTGGGGTGGTGTCCCAGTGAAGAGAGGGGCGGGGGCTGTGGGGTGGGGTGGGGGTTTGTGGAGAAGAAGATGGTGGTGGTTATAGAATAATGGTTATGGAAGAAATGGGGTTGCTAATAATAATAATAATAATAGCCAATCCTAACAATCAAAATAACAAGTACTTTGAAACGGAATGGGATGAAATTTCAGGGTGATGGTGGTGGTGGTGGGTGTTGTTCTTATGGGTGTTGTTCTTACGGGTGTTTATGGTAGGATGAGGAGAAAGAAGAAGGAAGAGAAAAATAAAAAATGAAGGGTTGGTAATTTTTTTAGTATTGGTTATTTTGGTTTGGAACAGTCCGGTCTAGAACGGGGGGGTTGAGGAGAAAGAAGAAGAAAGAGAGAAGGAGGAAAGGAAGAAAGAGGAAAAACAAAAAATGAAGGTTAGTAATTTTTGACACCCCAACCAATGACGTTCCGTGAAAATTTGTATTATTTTCTTGTTGCATAAGAGAGTTGTTAAGGGGGTAAATCGAGACAAGTTAAGTTTAGTTTATTTTCGTGTTAAGTTCAAGGGTCAATGATGTCTTTTCTCTTTGAATTACAATAACTTTATTATTTTCATGTGGAACGCAATGTGTTTTGAATTATAATAACCGAAATATTGAAATCTCTGAAAAAACTTCTGATTGTAGCTCTTGATATCTTCGATTTGAATACTTTGGATCAAAAATTTTAGAGTGGTGCATTAAGTAAAACATCATTATGCATAAAGTGTGTATTGTGATGCTCCAGCAAATGTTCATAACTATTGCCATGATAATCCAGATATGCGTGCAACATATTCAGAATGGATTCTCTTTCCTGCGTTAGTTCTTTTTCTTGAATTCCCTAGACTCTCATTTGAGT
Organism: Lycium ferocissimum; assembly: GCF_029784015.1. Taxonomy (NCBI): domain Eukaryota; kingdom Viridiplantae; phylum Streptophyta; class Magnoliopsida; order Solanales; family Solanaceae; genus Lycium; species Lycium ferocissimum. The sequence continues at coordinate 47,901,393 of NC_081350.1, read as the reverse complement.
AATCTCGAGAATAAATGTCTCTAAGGACTTAACAGCTTCAGGTCTGATAGCATCCACGGTGGCATACTTTCGTTAAAGTTTGACGGGTTTTAATGGGAAATCAAGAAGATATACTTATGGTGGAAGAAAAGCCCAAGAATGAGTTCAAGAATTGTTGTGAAGAGTGGGCTAAGCGCTATCGTATTTAACGGCCCAAATCCAAATCCAAGAAAAGAAAGATTAGGCCCAAAGGAGAGTCCAAAGATCTGAGAATCAAGCCCACAAAGGGGCAGAAATTCTGCCAAAAAATGGGCTACAACTCACGACCATGGTGGCAGTAACTCAAGCCCAAAAAATTGATTGTTTAGTGGCTGAAAATTCTTCCCAAAATATGAGTTGAATCCTCACCCAAAATTGGTGGACAGTCACTACCAATTCACTTGGAATAGGCGTGTGATTTTTGGTCATAAGTTGTCACCTTTCCTTGTTTTGTAATTGAGAAGTTTGACATTATTTTTACATGTTTTCCTAGTTTTAAGTTTTCTAGTTAGGTTTTACTATTTATTATTTTCATAAAAGCAGAATCCGAATCCCATGCTATTTGCCGGATAGGTTTCCATATAGGGGTGGATTTTCTTATGTTTTATTAGACAATATTATTATTATTTAAGAGTTTGTCTTCTTTATACCTTTACGTGTTGGCTACTTGGTATTTGTCTTGCAACCTTATAAGACGATTCTTGTGGTAAAATTAATTCTACTTGATATCTTCGGTTCTTATTCGTAAATTAAAAAAGATAATTCGTCTTATATTAATTGTTGTCTCTAGTTTCTTCGAAATAGGGGTCTATATCACCATTTTTATCTAAGTTCTTGAATTGACTCTATTAGTATCATAATAAGCTTTAATCCACTGATTTTGAATACTAAGATCAATTAGGGTTCTTAGCACCTAATCTAGAAATATGGGAATTTTATTCTCGAATTTCGCGTATCTTTAAATTCTGTCGTTAATCTTCTTATTTTCGATTCCGCATTATTTTCTTGTTTTTATTCAAGTAACCGGATTCTTATAAAGATTTTTCACAGTCTACCCAAACAATACCTGTGTAACACATTTGTGTTTGATATTGGATACGTTCCCTCTTCATCCTTGGAAATTTTTCTCTTAATTTGGTTAGCACAACCTCCACCAGTAGTAGACATTTGTAGTATATGAACACATCGTTCAGAGTTTTGAACCTTATTTTCTCCAACATAAAAGTGAAATACACTTTAAACCGCCCCAATTTTGCAATTGTATTATCCACATGGGCAAATAGTCTAGGCTCATCGCATCTATGAAAGGGAAATTCTAGAATCTGTGGATTGGCTTTTTCTTCTTGCTTCCGAAAAAACATTTAATCCATTTAACTACTTCATGAACCTGTGTATCAGCCATGTCTCCTACAACAATTACTATCATGTTTCTGGGGATGTACCAATTTATGTAGAACTCCTTTACAACAACTGTTGATAAACCTTGTACTGATTCCCTTGTGCTACGAGTAGATTTAGCATACTTTGTTCCTCTATATAGTCGTGAATTTAAAGCTTGCTAACAAATACTATCTTTATCTTGGGAGCAAGAAGAAATTATCTCTACTAAAATTTCTTTTGCCCATTCTAATGTAGCTGGAATAAAAGTTAACTCTCGAGTAATTTTAGCCATTAGAGAATTACTTTTCCCGCGTCCTTAATGTTCTTGACTGAGAAACTATAAGTAGTGTCATCATAACTTGTGATAGAATGCTCGTGAGTGTCAATCACTGGAAGAAAAGCTAGATGTTCTATAAGGCACGCAACACCATGTTCTTCATCATTCTCACAAAAGACGCTGCCTTCACAATCAGCTTTAAATCTATCACCCTTTTTTTTAAGGGAAAAGGTAAGAATCATTACTTTGTTATAAGGGAAAATATAAAGTTTTAAGTTTGCAACAAACATCTCATAGTTATATTATTATTTATATTGGGGAGGGGTAATTCAAATTAATAAAATGCTAGCCATGTGCTTGCAATATATTACCTTAAATTTTGTTGTAAAGAACTTTATTTACTAATATGAAGATTTTGTACTTTTTTTTTTTTTTACAAACTTTCATATTTTTTAAGCAAAAATAAAATCATAATTTCATATTAAAAATACACTGGGGGCAAAAATTTTGAGGGCCTAAAGGAAGACTTTACTAACCTTACACCCTCGTCGTAAATTTCCTGTTTAGAAAAAAGAATGGCAACTGGTGAGGCAGCGAGTCAGCAACACAACGGGCTAGAAAGCTTTACTAGTTCTATGACTTTATTATTAGTTTATTAATGGACTTACTACTAAATTGGAAATATTATACTTCAGCTAGAAAGCCATTTTCAACATGTTAGCATTGTTATTGTTCATAATCTAATTTAATTAGCTATATAGAGTAGTACGACAATTTCAACTCATCTGTATTTAAGAAATGAGTTCTTTATAATCTGAAGAGATACAGGATTCTCACTATGCATTTGACGTGATTTTGATATAAAACGAATTGATATAACATAACTGAGTATATTTAACATCAAACGGGGATGTAGCTCAGATTTGCTTAGCATACGAGAGGTATGGGGATTGATACCGCGCATCTCCATCTATTTTTTGCACCTGATATTGAGCGATATTTTTTGAGGAGAAATAAATTACTCTTCCTTCTCACATTATGTGACTTACTTTACTTTTTTAATTTTTTGCAAAAGGAATGATCCATCTTTTGAAATAATTTAATTTTAGTATCCCCATTTACTCTTAGTTAGATATATAATGTGTGATAGTTTAGATATGTAATGAGAACATTGGATAGTTAAGGGATGAAACTCGTAAAAGTTTTAAAGTTTAGGTGTGTTTTAACCTATCCACTCTTGCTAAATCACGTGGAAACTTTTCTACAATTCAAATTTTAGTTTGTCGAGAATCAAACCTAAGAAAGAAAACAGTCACAAATTACCCCAACCTGCCCTCCTAAGGAAGAGCCGACTCAAAATCAGTGAGGCTCACCCTTAGAGGGGCGATAATCCTTTGATGGAAAAAGTGCTGAAAATTCAAAATAGAAAGTTTGTACTAATAATAGGGTATATTACAAACTTTGTATTCTTTTTTAAATAGGTGGAATATTTTTTGTAATATGTAAATATATAACTTCTATTTTTTTAAAAAAAAAAAAAGCATTAATGTCGAAATTGCATTAACATTCTAGTGCAATTTCAATTGCAATGCAGCATATTAAAGAGAGTAGTCAAAGAGAATTACAAAGAAAGGTTGGGTGTGAAAAATCGAAATAGGAAGAGCATAAGTGCATAACAGTAATTGACCTGCGGGGTCGGGTTATATTTTTAACCCGGTTGGACCTATTTTGACCCAATACATTCATGGGTCTAATTGGGTTCAACTCATTCTTACCCATTAGCTCTTGTGGTAAGAACCCAACCCATTTAAATTTGGAGGGGTTAGGCGGGTTACGCAACATTAGATTGTTTTTGCCACCCCTAATTCCCTTATATCAATAGAAGTTGAATATAGATCCATTTATCAAGTAAGTTTCATTATTATGATTTTAATTGCGAACATGGCTAAATTGTATGGATTCTCCAAGATGCTCGTCAGTTAATCGAGTGAGGGTAGTCACGGGCGGAACTAAAGTGTCGGATGCGAGTTGTTTTTTTTTTTTTTTGCAATTGCGCCATATAGTGGCGTCTCCCTTTTATTATATCAAAAAGCGGATGTGGATTTTAATAGAACGTTATATCTGTTTTAAGAAATTTATTCTATATGTACGAATTATTTATTTAGAACCTAGTAACTCAAATTACTTAAAATCCAAACCCATACAGGACTTCAAATACTGGTTCTGTTTCTTAGAGTAGTCTTGATTAAAATGCTTAGACAAACGAGTGAGATTTGTTCCATTGGTAGACTACTCTACTACCAACGGATTCATTGAATTAGGTTCAAGTAACTCGAATGGTTAGTGAGAACACTATTGATTCTCCTAAAAAGACAAAAAAAAAATTAAACCATGAGTTTTCTGACACATTTGGATCTCTCGTTCTCTAACTAGTACTAACTACGTATTAACTCTTACTAATACCTTGTAGGTATGCCTCAACTCAGGGTCTTCCAGCAATATGTTATCAAGTACCTGTATTTCATGAAGAATAATGGAATAAGTTTGATGATCATTGGTAGGAAATTTATAGTCTGTCGCAATCTCTAATGGTTGATAATTGTTGTCTCGAATGACGCCCCCTAACCCTCCTTTCCCCGGATTTTTCAAAGCTGAGCCATCAATATTGAGTTTGTAGTGATCATGTTTCAGAGATCCCCACTTGACATTAATTGTGACAGTATCCGTTTCCTTTCTGTTGGCATTGGTAAGCCAATGGAATATCATATAGCGGTCAACACGTTGTGACAGAAATGTTTCTTTAGACATAATGGTCAAAAACACACTTTAAGTATCAATATTTTGTAAGTTTTCTATCTGAGCTATTAGGTGTTTGTGTTTTCTACTTAAACTATCACCAACTATTCATCAAAACACACGTCGACTAGTACCTGATGATGTGTGGTGTACATTTTTTTATGTTTGTTTAAAAATGGCGTCAATTGACACTTCACACAGATGATTAAAGGAATTAATTGGAAATTAAGAAAATTTAAGAGATAATGGTCGGGGACACATATGAAGATACTAGTTGAGGTTTGGTTTGATAAATATATAGTTGGTGATAGTTTAGGTAGGAAACGCAAACACTTAATAATTCAGGTGTGTTTTGATAAATAGTTGGTGATATTTCAGGTGGGAAACGCAAACACCTGATAGTTCAAATAAAAAACTTACAAAAAAGTAATACTTCAACTGTGTTTTTTACCATTATCTTTTTTTTTTATTACTCCATTTCTAAATTGATTTTTATTTCTGGTTAACCAAAAATTTCAAAGGGCAAAAGACATGATGTCCGCCCGCCCATTGTAAAACGTTGTTGTCAGGGTACTAATTTTATTTTTCAAGAACCAACTCTAGTTCTAAAACCTTGTCTACACTATAATTTCTTTGGTTATCTAAAATCTGCTTGAAACCTTGTTTGAGCCAGCACCTTTAAGATGGCAACTATTAGTAGTTATAGACGGATACTAAATTTAAACTCTGTGATTTCAACTTTTAAGGTTTTTAAGATTGAACTTATTACTCGTTCATATCTAATTTTAGTTATGTTGCACTTTTAATAAATTTTTATATATAAATTATGCATCACGTAAAAAGTACATAGTCACCTAAACCCGGTAACTTAAAGCTACGCATCCGGTCCTAACATAGCATCATTTTTCTCATTCCTTTTATTACTATCAAAAATATTATTTTCTCCGAGAACAAAATCCGTATTACTTTACTTTACTACCTATATATAAGAGACAGTTGAACTACCTATTTAATCTTGGTCAGGGGCATTTTGGGATTTCACTTTAGTGCGTGCATAATCAGCTTCGTACAACTAGGCTTTTGGTGTTGTACTTTTCCTTTTATAGTCACAAAAATGAATTCTTTATGACAATTACCACACGCCCTTGGAGTTAACCAGCTACTCCGATGGTATTTCATTGGAGTATAATTTACTTTTTGTGTGCTTTAGCCTTTTGTACATCATGCATATAAGATAGAACAACTTGATTTAATTGCTTAAATGGGCTCAGTTTTCTCAACTATTTCTCTTGGGCTTTAGATTGTACAGTTAAAGTCCCTGGGCCCAGATCTCTGATGTCAGCCACATTTGGGCCCCACATAAACTTTCTTCTTCCTTCTTTTGTTTTCGCAGAAGGCACGCAATTTGTAAAGGGAAAGGATATTGTGTGTCATTTCAGTACTAATCTCACATTTAGTCACTGTTTGGGCTTAATCTTACTAGGTGTCCGGTCGGCTCAAATTAATGCTAAAAAATGGTCGTCGGCCCAAAATAATGTCAAGGCTGGCTGGCCCAACAGCCCAGGCTCTTAAAAAAAAAAAAAAAAGACTTTAATCGCCGCAAAAACATCGCCACTAAATGGCTGCTACATCATATATACATATGTTGGAATTATATACACACTTTATATACAAGAATTATACAGTTTATAAATATATGCTGGAATTAATCATACATTTATTATACATAAATTATACGTTAATTATACATTAATTATACACATATTATACAATAACGATATGATATTTATTTTTAACATATACAATAGTGATACATATTATATACCACAATGATACGGTTTCTATAATACATTTTTTATACGTATGGTACACTTTCTATACAAGACTAATACGGTTTATATACACATTGAATTATATATACACTTTCTATACAAAAAATGATATATATTATATACAAAAATGATACAATTTTCTATTCTATACGGGCGGTTTTAATTTGTCTTTGATACATATATATACCAAATGATACATATTATATACAAAAATGATATATACCTTAGTGATTCATATTTTATACGGTTTTATACATTACGGATAGGTACCGATACATATTTTATACACAAATGACACATATTATATATAAAAAATGCCTCAAAACATTTTTGTGTTTGGATTTTTATTTGAAAATTGTCTTATTTAAGTTTTGGCTAATGGATGGGATTAGTTTAGTAGGTATAATTTGGGTTTAGAAGAATTGTGGCCAGCGGGTGGAATTAGTTTCACCCGACCGGCCAATTATGTCCTTTCCCCATTTATAAAAGTTCTATGTGTTATTATGATTTTGCTAATAATATCATTAATGTTTCCTTACATTGCTCTACTTAATACACATCAAAATATTAAATTTAGAGCCCGTGTCTAATGCAATATTGTCAAATAAAATGAAACATATAGAGTATATTGGAAGAGGCAATTCGCAGGAATGCCCTTATTTTGGGGTGGTCTTTAATTTTTGGCTTTCATTAGAACCCCATGGTTTCGGGTTCAAACAACCCCCTCCCCCTCCTCGATAAAAATTTTAAAAAAATCGCAGAAAAAAGTTTGAATTCCTAGTGTTACTCAAAACTTAAGGTAAAGTTAAAACTCTACCTTAAGGTAGAATTTCAGGCAAAATTATGCCTTAAGACAGTTTTGAAGGTAAATGTTATACCCCGTACTTTGTACGTTGGAATATTCTAAGTTGGTTGCGACAAGTTATGGACAAGACTTTTAATTTTCGGTTTTGTTGATTTTTGTTTTCGACAAGTTGCATATTCATCTTTTCATTGGTATGGAGTGTTAAGGGTAAATTTGGAATAAGAAAAATTTGGGGTTAAAAGTGAATTATGAAAAGTTAAGCATTTCATGAGAATTTGGGGCTAGAAGTGAAATTTTGAAAACTTGATATTTCATGAAAATGGCCATATGTGGCCATGTGTGGGATGTGGGTCATAGTCCACGTGTGTTAATTATATAAGTGGCAAAAGATGACTAATTAAGTCATCTTCATCATTTAACATCCTGAAAATTCGAAGCGTAATGGAGAAAGAACAAGAGGCCATTCGGCCATGACCAAGAAAAATTGGAGTCCAAAAATTGACAATTATCTTTGTTGCTTATAATTTAAACCTAAAATGACATTATATCTCGTATTTTTGTACGTCGGATTATTCGGTCAGGTGGGGTCCACACTTTTGAGATTTTTTTGGGACATGCGACAATTTATATGAATCACATATGTGAAGTTAAGCATGCTCGAAGAAGGACCTGGCGGAATCAAATATACAAATATTTTTAAGTAATGTTTTCGGGTGATCGATATAAACGGTATTATAAGTTTGGAATTTGAAAAACAAAGATAGAAGTTGTAGATAATTGAATTATATTTCTAACCATAGGTATGGGCCCACGGTGACATCGGGATAAGGAGATATCGACGTTCATTTATTATACCGGCCCAATCGGGTTAGGCCCGCGACCATTATTTAAGTCTAATTTCAGCCCTAATTTTTCGGACCAAGAATACCCGAAAATTAGGGAAAGAGAGAGAGAAGAAATTGGAGAGAAGAAAAACCAATTTTGACATCCGATTATACATGAAGAGAAAGTGTTACGCCGCGTTGTATTTATTTTAAAAATCAACCAAGGAGAAGAGTGATAGCGGGGCTGCACTTAAGGTATGAATATGGTTCCTTTTCATTGTTAACGAGTGTATTTAGAATTTTTAACGGATTAAAACGGAGGGGATAGTGTGTAGAAATGGATGAAATTCATGAAATTTTGTATGTTGATGTTGAGCCGTGAGTATGGCTGTTTTGTGACAAGGAATGAACTAAATTTATTTAGTATGTTTGGATTGTTGTGTTGTGGATTCTATGGTGCTAATGAAAGTTTAATGGTTCAAAGTGAAGTTATAGTTGTTTGCGGCTTATTATGGAATTTTATACAGTTTATTGAATTTATGGAAGTAATGGATTATTAATGTAGTTCATGAATTCGGAAGGAAGAAAATGTGTTGTGTTGTTTCCTTGAACTTGGAGGTTTCGGGTTTATATGTAGTGGATGGAATGTTGTTGAATTGTGTCGAAAGGGTCATTAATGATAGAATGCGTTTGGAATTGCTTATTGATATTGTTGATGTGGTTGTTGGTATTGTTATTGGATATTTGGCCGAGTTTAATTCTCGGGGTCGTTGGGATTTATAAATCTTTGCCCAAATAAATGTGAGTGCTAGTTGGAATTGAATTCCTAAATGCCTTCAAATCGATATTCGATATCTATTGACGTTGTGTAGACCTTGGAGAGTCGAGACTTGAATTGGATTAGCTTAGGAAGCGATCGAGGTATGTAAACTTACCTTTCCTTCTTTTGGCATGTCTTAGAGATGGCTAAGCTATGATACGTTATGAGCCTTGGGGGTAATTCTATTCGTAAAATCCGAACATGTTTATGATTCATATTTGCTTTGTGATGGTGGCATCCTTAATATGGTCAAGCTATGATCCGTATGTCTTTGATATGATTGGATTTGAAATCGTGTATGCGGTTGTGTTCGAAAAGATCTTATGTCTTTTTGTATGACTAAATTTCAAAAGTGCGCATAAAAGTTTTGTTTTCAAAAGAAAGTTTTGTAACTACGAACGTCCGTAACTTTCCGCAGCGGAAACCGGATGGCTTTGATATGCTTGTAAATGATTCTATGACGTATAATGACTATGATTTTCATGGGCGGGCTCGACTTGAGTCGACACCCCTCCGTGGCCCCGCGACTTTCCTTATGTACTTCGACGTATTTTTGAAAGGATATGATATGACTATTATTCCGATTTCAAGTACGATCGCTTACTTATCTTTTAAGTTTGTAATAATGATTCGATAACATATGATGACTATGATTTTCGTAGGCGGGCCGATGGATTGGGTTGTGACGCTCGTCCGCGGGTCCCGCGATCTTCTTTATCGTATAATTCGATGGCTTTTGAAAGAATTCAATATGACTACCTTTCCGACCCCCGAGTATGATTATATATTTGTCCGTTGAGTCTCAAATAATGATTCGTATACTTAGGATTCCGATACGTAACTATGGTTTTCGAAGTTCGGTTTGATATGTTCAGTGATATTCGGAAGAAAATGCGATTTTTCTATTTTGGCTTATAAATAACGGTCCGTTTTGATTACTCTATCGAGTCTTTGTGAATGTTTGGCATCGCGTATGATTTCCTCGGATTAACTGCATTCCGTTATTACCTAACTTGAGGTCGAAATACGTTATCGTGCGCACTATGTTATATTCCGAAGTATGATGTGATTCCGAAGTATGATGTATTTTCGAAGTATGATGTGATATGATATATGATGTGATACGGAGTATGATGTGTGTTCGGAGGTATACATATTCGAAGTATGATGTGTTGTGGCGCCCGGATGGGTGGCGACCACGTTCGTTCGGTTCCATTACGGACCGTACGTGATATGATATGATATGTGATGATCGATGATACGATATGATATGTGATATGATATGTGATAATGTGACGATATGATTTGATTTTGGTCCTTAGAGGGTTCGGTATGTTTATGATTATTATATTATATATGGATCGGGCCGTACGTTCCTCGGCATTATTATATTATATATGGATCGGGCCGTACGTTCCTCGGCATTATTATATTATATATGGATCGGGCCGTACGTCCCCGGCATTATTATATTATATATGGATCGGGTCGTACGTTCTCGGTATTCAGCTCATATGATATGTTTGATTTTCCGTGTATATGAGACAGAAATGTTTTTCAAAAGAAACACATTTGGCATTCTCGATTATCATATTTGTCTTATTACCTCTTATGTATGATTTGTATGTCGGATGCGGCGCTTAGGTATTCGGCTATTATGCTCATTTTCTATACCCACGACTTCGGTTATGATTTCGTTTTTCCGTACTTCTGCTTTAATACTCGGTCTGCAATGCGACTCCCTTTCTTGGGGTTGCGTTTCGTAAATGAGTAAAGTGATGTTGGGCGAAGATATTATTTGGATCGGCGAGCTCCATTCTCTCCCGGAGTGTCTTTGCCGAGTCGAGTGTTAAAGTTGTGATATCCGGGGTTATGTTAGAGACTTTGCGGACGGTTTCGAGGTATGATATGTCGAGATTTGTTTTGCAAGCGGCTATATAAGCCGATGTATTGTTGTGCATTATATTGCGTATTTCATACGATTGCAGACTTTATTGGATTTGAAAAAAAAAAAAAATGAAAGGCATGTTTGTTTTCGGAAAAAAAAATTCATTATGTGCTTATGTTATGTTTTGCGGGCCCAGTATGAATATGAGTATTACGAAAGTCAGCGGGTTCGCTCAAGATCGGGTTTCATGCCCTACTCGGAAAGTAGGGTGTGAGAAATTACGCTTGCGAATCCAAACCTGCTTGCGAAATTCCTTCTTTTCTTGAGTGGGATTCGAACCCAGAATCTCAAGGTATTTGGCGAAGGGCAATAATTAAAGACCACCAATTTGAGGGGGAAAATTAAAGACCACCCCAAAAGAAGGGCAATCCGCGCCAAAATGAAAGGTAATATGATTTCGCATTTTAGAGCCCGTGTCTAATGCAATATTGTCAAATTGATTTAATTGTTTCTCCTGCGCATTATTATTATTGGGCCCGTGCTTGCACAGGCACCAGCCACCTAGTTACATAATAAAACAGACCAAATAACGAATCTAAGGTATATATAAGATCCCAATAAATTACGACACTTTCTCAAAATTTACACTAAAGTCAGATTTTTAATAGGTAAAATGGTTAAATATACCTCGCTATTTTAGTTTATTTGTCAACTTTGTCTTCGTTAGTCAAATTAGTCCCCCCAAGAAAAAAGAAATGCGTTGTGATCACATTTGGACACAAATCGTCATCTTATGGACTTAAACGGGACAAAAGTAGCTATCTGGCACACTAGGGAGTCCTCAAAGTATGAGTCCATACACTTGCTAGCTATTTATGCTTCAGCTTAAACGGGACAAAAGTAGCTATCTGGCACACTAGGGAGTCCTCAAAGTATGAGTCCATACACTTGCTAGCTAAGACTGGCAAAATATATACATATACTCCTGAGCGGATAGAAATCCTCAAATCAATTAAAATTAACCATTTAACTAAAATTACCCGTGTCTCATAAGTTAGACCTGACCCGACCCGACCCAAAAACCATCATTTTAAACTGCCTGACTGTTTTCTTTCTTGTTTCATAGCTACTTAACTTTCCCTAGCAATCTAACAATCACCTTTCGTAGCTTGATACTGGAGGCCTTCCACAGAAATTTCTAAAGGCACGTGAGAATTGGTTAACCCAGATGTCATGAAGTACCTAAACAGCTGAAAGGATTAGGAGAAAGAAATATTATCTTCTTCACAAATTAATCAAACTCTGTGATTTTTCCTTAACACAAGGCATTATGAGGTTGTGAACAAGAGAACATTGGAGGAGTGCAACGTTCATTTAATATTTTCTTTTATTTTCTGAATGCTATTCCATTTTAATTGTTCAATTTGTTATTTCTTAATTTCATTGTACTTTATCACAGTTCCAAGTGTTTTTAGGTGACATTTCACGTCAAGGGCTTTTAACTTGTTAACAACTCGATTCGGTTCTAAATGTGAAATAGATCATTTCTCCACAGTTTCAGTTTGTCAAGATGTAGTATTACGACAAAAATGGCGACTGCATTCTAATTTTTGGTTTCTGTCCGGTTCCACAAGCACAGCCAATTTACTCAGCTACTCAGCTAATACTGGGATAAATTGTTTTTTTTCTTATTGTAGACTGACAGCATCAAAGTAAGTGAGCGAAGGATCCAGCTAGATGCATCCTTAAACCACAAGTTATTTTTTGGGTAGGATCGGGTCTAATTTATGGGGCATGACTAATTTTAGTTAAATGATTAATTTTGACTAATTTGAGAATTTTCATCCACTCAAGGGCATATGTGTATGTAACGACTAATCTTTACGTTCACCGAAATAATAATCGAGACAAGAAAAATAGCGACAAAGAATAATATTTGATTTCAAGAATTTGTGCGGGGGATTACAATGCTTTATGAAATCTTAAATAAAAAGATGTAATCCTACGATTCTTCTGCCTCACAATACGGCGATCAATCGAAACAACGTTGTGAATGGACGGATCACTTGTTGTTGATATCTCACTACGAATGCGGAGGCCCGACTGTTAATCACAAACGTAGAGGTATGGAAACTTGCGGCTCACCACTTTGGGCGAAGACTTCTTAGTATGCGGAAGACTTGCGGTGAGAGCTTCTATGTCTTTTTTTTTCCTCCTTTTTTTTGTGAAGGCACTTTTATAGTTGCGGGGAGAGGCTAGGGTTGTGTATATGATTAGTTGAACCATGTCGTTTTGAACACTTGGCGACATTTGATTGGTTCTTCTGACTTGACACGATATGTTGCGTCACTTATGCACGTGGCATGATTTTGGTCGACTTGACTTGAGCGCGCCACGTCATTTGACATGTGGCATGGACCTTGGGCTAATAAGTGGGCTCATCGTGTGAAGTCAGAAAGATAGACTAGCCCGATTGAATTGGTGTTTCAATTAAATCCATACATGTTGGATTTAAGCAATAAATCCGATTATGTTAGCCCGTAATATTTGTTTGGACCAATACACTTAGAATTTAGAATATGATCTAATTAATTTGTGGATTTAAGTTCGACTAAATTTCGGTGTCACAAATGCCCCCTTCAAGGCTTGTTGAGGGTGCATGACTTGTCGAACCTTTAAAGACGAGACTTGAAGCATTCGTGCGGCAAACATTTTTTTTTTTTTTTTTACTCCGTAGTTGATTTCTTTTTTGCAAATATTTGAGACTTGACAATGACTCGGTCAAGTTCTTTGATAGCCGCCAATTTGATCGTCGGAGTTTTTTTTGGTGGCATTCTCTCATTTGCAGAGGTCCACTCGACTTTCGATCATTTGCCAACTCATTTCGCACTTTGAGGCGTTTAGGTTGATGGGAAATATCGTATGGTACTCCTTGCCGTTTGATAGCTGAGGAAATCAAGTTCTTTATCAGCAAATGTTATCAGGACTTAAGAAGTATCATAATTTTGTTTTGGGTCATAAACTACACAACGGGCAAAATCTGTATTAAGATAAATCCCTGTAGCTTCCTTTCCTTTGTTTTTTTACTTTTGCTAGTTTAGGCTAGCTCAAGTTATGATTTCTTTTCAAACAGCCCATTTTTCAGCGACCAACACGTCCATATTTTCATAACTAGCTCAAGTTATGATTCCTTTTCAACTTGACCCATTTTTTTTAAGCGACCAATACGTCCATATTTTTTCATGCTTCCCATATTTTCCATACTTTCCAAACTTTCCATATTTGCATGGTATTTTTGTTATTTTCTTAGGAGAACATATGAAATTTCCATAAGTTCAAACTTTCCATGTATAAACTTAAACTTTCCATAATTTAGTTCCAACTAGTACAAGGATTTCTTTGTGTTTGACATCTATAAATATCTGCGCCTTCTCATGGTGGCTGGGCATCAATTTGTAGCATCGTCGAGTTGGTTCGAACCGTCGCTCTAGGGGTAATTTTCCTTGATATGAATTTTCGTCACTTTCTTCGCAACTCTACATGTACGCGTGGTAGAAAATTCATATCTCGATGTAGGAACGTCGAAATCATGATCCGCTTGATGTTTCGCAAACTAGACTCGTAGAGCTACGTCACACGTGGAAAACACGACGAAATTTCTTATGTATTTACTCAGATATTGATCGAGAATCAGACCTTGAGCTCTGGTTCGCTGGTTCATTAGTTTTGCGCATCCTGACGAAAAATCTTGTATCTTCACTTAGGAACATCGCAATCACGAACGGTTTGCGGCGTCGGAAAGACTCATAGAGCTACGTCGTATATGAAAACCACAATCAAATTGCTTCTATATTGGCTCAGGTATATTTTTTTTAATCAGCCACGAATCGATTTTTGCTTTCTTGGCTTTGGACATGCTCTCTGAAACTTACCTTCCCTTTTTTTTTTTTTAATTTCTTTTGCGAGTCTTTGGGCGCATCTATACGACTTTAACTTTAAACAAAGATGATACACTTTCGTGACCACGATGCGCCGCATCCTCATCTAGAGATAGTGAGCGACAAACGAAATTCGAGCTTAAGTCCTTGCCTTGGAGGTTCAACCTCCGGTGATCGATGCCTTCTCACTTGACGGAGAGCTTTCTACGCTTCATCTTCTGAATGGTCTAAAAGGAGACCAAAGACGTCATGAGCAACTTCTCGAGCAAGGCCGCGGTATGGACGTTCTGTTGAAGTCCACGATTCATCGGGCGTCGCGTCTCTGGATGTTTCGACGGTGGAGTGTTCCGCCTACATGGTTTTGGTGACGTACGCTGCTTGAGTTCTTGATAACGGAGTCCAATGCACATGCCGAAGACGACGAAGCAATAGTGGCGGAGAGAGATTGATATTCAAGATCGGACTATTGGCCCCAGATAAAGCATGATATTGGGGCGTCATGGGCTCCGTCATCCTTTTTTTTCTTTTGCGGTTATGAGAAAGTGCAAAATGTCTCGATATCATACCAAGAAGATGCAACGGATGGTCGTTCGATTAGCGAGGAACTACTTCGCGTGTCCTCTCTTGTGGCTCGGCGAGAAAGAGGCGTGGAGTGACCGTATTCCATAATTGGAGACACATCGACCGTATTCCATCATTGGCGGAACATCGACCGTATTCCATCATTAGAGACATATCTCACATTGACCGTATTCCATCTTTGGCGAGCTAGCATATGGTGCATCTCCGCAAATATTTCTTGGTGTAGGAGCGATGAAATCATAAGATGCTTGTCTCTAAAATTTTAAATATTGGAGGGATGTTTCGTGGAAGAAATCCTTTTGGATTAGCTATAGAAACTTCTTGAATTTGGTCCGAGCGTCTGTCGTATCGCTTTCTTTCCAGCTCTGTGCACTTGTTCCATAAAATTCATAACTTGAGCTCGGAGATTTCAAATTATGCACCGCTTGATCCTTTGAAGCTCGAACTACAACTATGTGGAATATGGAGACATAATGCGCGTTAGATTCGACTTCACAAACTTTTTATAGTGACTTGACCATTTGAATAAATAACGCACACTTGATAAAGGCACTTAAGACTAGTTGATCACAATCCTTGGCTTCAATTGCTTTCACCCTAGGTTCTTTTTATAAGATGATGTACATATGGTTTCATCCCTTTTTTATTTAAATGATTGATGTACCAAAATCCATCGGAATTTAGGCAGTAAAATATCTTTTATACTTCGATGCAATTTGTTTATTTTCTTTTGCAATGTATGTCTTTGTATTTGAAAGAACTAATGTGACGCCCCAACTGTAATTTTGGTGACCACATAATGCCATGCCTTTTTTTTGTTAAACTTATGCGACTGAACTTAGAATGTAGCTCTAAGCACCTACATACCTCGATGAAGAGGATCAAGTCATTTCGTAGTTAGAAAGAAGAGTTTTTTTTGTCCTAACTTTTTCCTAGGCCGCCCCTTTCGAGGTTTTCAACCTAGAGGACTTTTTTTGTTTGTCCTAAATTTTGCCTAGGCCGCCTCTTTCGAGGTTTTCAACCTAGCGGACTTTTTTTTTTTTGGGGGGGGCCGTACACAGTTTAAACTCATGCGGGCCAGGAGCATTCAACTTAAAGACGGAGCTTTTGTAACTTTAAGACTCTGCTCAATTTTGACGAGCTTTGTAACTTGAGAATTTAGCTCAAATTTGCGTAGCTTTGCAACTTGAAGATTCAGCTCGCATTTGAAGAGGTTTGCAACTTGAAGATTTGGCTCGTACTTGAAGAGCTCGGCAAGAGAAGATTTTGCTTGAATTTGAAGAGCTTTGCAATTTGAAGATTCGGCTCGTATTTGAAGAGCTCGTAACTTGAACATTTAGCTCCAATTTGAGGGACTTCGTGACTTGAAGATTTACTCGAATTTGAAGAGCTCAAATTTGAAACTTGAAGACTTTTCTTGAATTTTGAGGAGCGTCACAACTTGTGGATTTAGCTTGAATTTAAAAAAATCTTCATGACTTGCGCATTTTGCTTGAATATGATGAGCTTTGTGACATGCGAGTTTAAGCTCGTGTGCCAGGAGCATTTCAACTTGTAGATTTTGATCGAATTTGATGAGCTTTGTGACATACGGTTTAAGCTCTTGTGTCATGGAGCATTTCAACTTGCGTATTTAGGCTCTTGCACCAGGGAGCATTTCAACTTGCGAGTTTAGGCTCTTGCATTACGGAGCGTTTCAACTTGGTTGGGCTTTTGCGTTACGGAGCGTTTCAACTCGGTTGAAGCTCTTGCGTTAAGGAGCGTTTCAACTTGCGATTTAGGCTCTTGCGTTAAGGAGCGTTTCAACTTGAGTTTAGGCTCTTGCGTTAAGGAGCGCCGTAACATACATGGACTACGCTATTTCATCTTGATTCAAAACTTGCCTCCACTATGGAAGTCTTCTATATCTTCATCTTCGTGAGGCTCACGGACGTACAACAATTGATCTCTCTTTGTATCAATGCTTAATTCTATATCATGCGCACGAGTTGCCAACTCTTTAAATGTTTTGGGCCTTATTCTTGCAAGATGTAACAAAGACCCCAATGCATACCTTGGATGCACATTTCGATCCCAGAAGTTTCACTAAGGCGATCTTTGCGGTTAAGGCTCAAGCTCTTTAACGATTGATGAAGTCAACAACTTTCTCACCCTTTATCCGGCGGGAATTTGTAAGCTCTATCATGCTCACAACGCGCCTTGTCTTTCAGTAAGCGGTTAAGAAATTCTTGCTCTAGTTGCTCCCACCTATCAATGGAACTAGGTTCGAGGTCTATGTACCAATCGAAGGCATTCCCTTTGAGGGATCGAACAAATTGCTTGACAAGGTAATCACCCTATGTTCCAGCATTATTGCAAGTTTCAACAAAGTGTGCTATGTGTTGTTTCGGATTCCCCTTGCCGTCGAATTCCGCAACTTAGGAGGTTGATAGCCAGCATCTTGACTTATCAATCCTTCGCGTATATGGCTTTGCATATGTAAGAGAAGATTTGGGTGTGACTCAAATTTATCTTTGATAGCCTCGATGATGAAGTCCTTCAGCGGCACGGGAATCGGACCTTCGGCGGGGTCTTGGACCTTCTTGATCGTTGTTGCTTGTTTTGCGTGAGGACTTTTCTTCCTCTTGTGTTTCGTGAAGCTTCGCGGGTGCTTGGGTAGATTCTCCTTCGGCCATATGCTCTCCAATTTATTTGTTAACTTGGTGATTTTAGCATCTTGATCTTTAACATACTTCGATAGGCTTTCATTTGCTTTCGTCAAATTTTCAAGTTGTTCTTTTATGGTTGAAGCATTAGTCATCATTGCATGCACCACCATCGTAGGTGATGGAGAAGAACATGGATTTTCGTTAACATATGATGCGAACATGTTATGCGGAGTGAATCCCGGTGCTTAAGACATCATCATCGACTTGCGTGAAGGATTTCTTGGACTTAGATAAACTAAGTTGGGCAAGAACCCCTCTCTACCATTTTGGCGACATCCTCGCCTTTTTCTATAGTGTTTGCGGGAGATCTCATGCCTTTTGAAGAAGAACCAAAGACACGGCTAGATTGCATTGCGCTGCGAAGCTCGTTCTCAGCAATTTTGGCTTGGTTGTGACGTGGTCGATGCTCCCCGTAGTAACATCTAGGATGTTTTCCACAGCATCAGAGGATTTGGATCCGATAGTTTTTGCGGATACAAATTTCGAGCTGATCTTTTTGGACGTTATCTTAGTGTTTTTGAACTTCGATTGTTGGAGAAGAGATGAGAGGTAAAGATTGTCCCACTGGGCGTGCCAAATTTGTAACGACTAATCTTTCGTTCCTGAAAATAATAATCAAGACAAGAAAAATAGCGACAAAGAATAATATTTGATTTCAAAAATTTGTGCGGGGGTTACAATATTTATGAAATCTTAAATAAAAAGATGTCATCCTCTGATTCTTCTCCTCACAATACGGCCGTCAATCAAGGGCTTTGCTTGTTCTTGAATGGACAGATCACTTGTTGTTGATATCTCACTACGAATGCGGAGCCGAGCTTTAATCACAAACGTAGAGGTATGGAAACTTGCGGCTCACCACTTGGAGCGAAGACTTCTTAGTATGCGGAAGACTTGCGGCTGAGAGCTTCTCTATGTCTTTTTTTTCCTCCTTTTGGCTTTGTGAAGACCCCTATTTATAGTTGCAGGGGAGAGCTAGGGTTTGTATATGATTGGTTGAACCATGTCATTTGAACACTTGGCGACATTTGATTGGTTCTTCTATTGACTTGACACGGCTCGGCGTCACTTATGCACGTGGCATGATTTTATTGGTCCTTGACTCGACGGCGCGCCACGTCATTTGACATGTGCGTACGGACCTTGGGCTAATAGAGTGGGCTCACGTCGTGAAGTCAGACAAGATAGACTAGCCCAATTGAATTGGTGTTTCAATTAAATCCATACATGTTGGATTTAAGCAATAAATCCGATTATGTTAGCCCATAATATTTGTTTGGACCAATACACTTAGAATTTAGAATATGATCCAAATTAATTTGTGGATTTAAGTTAGACTAAATTTCAGTGTCTACAGTGTATATTTTGGCTAACGGATGAATATATTTGACTACTTTAACTAACAGAATAAAGGGATATATTTGACCCTTTCCCCTTTTTAATACTCCCTATGTTTCAATTTATGTGAAGTTTTTTACTATTTGGGGAGTCTACGAGGTGGTTCTTTGATCACGCTTTCCTTATATTTTTTCTAAATTATTTTCATTATAAATTTTCATGACTTATACTACTTTTAATATAGTTTCTAAATGTATAAATTTTATTTTTATAAATTTAAAAAATCTGTGTCAAAATTTAAAGTTAAAATTATATAGTTTGACCTTCATACTTTGAAAAGATTCACATAAATAGAAACGGACGAAATATTATGCAACAGCAAATTTACTGCCACCGGATATCATCAGGCTGAATTCATTTGTAGCATGAAAGTCTAGGATTACGGCTCCCCATTCACACTCCATTAAATGCCAAATAAAACGAGAAAAGATGTCGCTAGCATGTTGTAATGTCTAGTCCTGTCAGTAACTAGTTCTTGAGTTGCATGGAAGCTTATAACTTTTAATATTAATGGTTTGATGTTTAAAATTCACTGAATCGATTAATTTAAATTTGCGCATCATATAAGGCTCATTTAAAGGAGGAAAACTCCCTATCAGCAGTTTTTATTCTGGAAAAAAATTATTAGTATCGGATGTTTACACAAAATGATCAATGGATACATGACATGTTTTTGAACATACATGTACACTTATCAATTAATCGTGGTTAGTTAACGTATATTATCATTTAAACAAATCACTTAATCATGGTAAGTTGAATTGGTATGGTGTAAGCACCCGGTCCGAATAAATATTTACCATAGGAGGTTCCAAGATTTTAAATTTATGGGTACCGAACCACAACTTTTTTCGTTTACTGGATATGAATAAATTATTCATACATATTAGGTGAATCTTTTACTATCAGAAACATAAGGTTTGGATCAAAGATACTGATTATCCCAAACTCGTATAACCTCTATTATGGCTCTGTCCATCGTATATTTACTCTTCATTCTTAGAATTAAACTTGAAACATTTGATTAAGGATAAAAATCTCATTCATTTTACCACATTCGTTAACCATCCATCAAGCCTTTATCTTCGTGGGTGTAATTACTTAAGAAATTGCACTTCTTAATTAGAGACAACATGCAATCTTCTGAAATTGAACCAGCACTTAAAGATAGTAAGATGTTAGGAGCTAAAATAAAACAAATTCACACTTCTATTTTTCTTCCTTTTTACTGGGGACATGTGCTATTATCCAAGCTGCCGAGATGTGGGTCACACTGCAATTTGCAATTTGGACATGATTTCATTTGGAGAAAAGTTCTGAAATTTTATGAATAATCACCATTATAATTTCACTTGAAATATTCTTCAAATTAGTTTCTCAACTTTGAATTCTTTATGTCAATTGAAAATGAAATAACCAATGAAATATTGAAACGAACATTAATTTGCAAACACTATTTTAGTAATATATAGAAGAGTCCTGAAGCTGCTGACTACACTTCAAAAGTGTCGCCGCACCCGTATCGGATCCTCCAAAAATATACTACTTTTGAAGGATCCGACACGCACCCGATGACATTTTAGGAGAGTCAGAGTAACTTAGGCGGCTGAAGGTCGTCATGTCTGCTTGCTGATGAGGGGTAATTTTGACATTTTTTAATTTTTGTGGTTGAAAGACATTGTACTTAGGTGTTATATGTGTGTACTTTTTCTTACTTTGACAATAAAGTGCATAAGTTACTTTGCTAAAAGATGGGCCCACACTAGAATTTCTACGCTACACGATGCATTTGCAGCCTTTTCAAATGACTCTGTCAAAAAATGTGGGCCCCACCTTAAACTTTTGTGTGTAAGTCTCTTAGTGCAGGTTTTACTTGTCCGTCTCTCCACAACTTTAAAAAAATATCCTACATATTTAGCTTTTTAGAGTCTTAAATAAACAGAGAAAGGTGGGCAGGGATTCATTTTATCAAAATTATTTTCTTAACTAAGGAACGCCACTAGCCGTAATTTTGTGATCAAATTAATTAAATATGGTTACAATTTGATTGCAATGTTTAATATTCTAAAAAAAAATTAAGATAAATATTACATTATCAAAAAGGCATATTCCAATGTATTAAGTTTCTAATTATGAAGCATCAAAATAGCCAAAATAATTTATTAGTAAATACATAATTATGATAGTAGTTCAAGTGAAAATAAGGATAGGAGTATTTTATATCACATTTCCCATGTTATATGACACCATAGACTCATATAATTACCCTATATATGAGACATTGATTTATAATAAATACCTAGAGATTGAACTGTATATTTGAAATTTTGTTAATAATTTTTGGAGTATGCACCGTGTTAATATTGTTTCTATGAATATTTTATGTAATCCTTGTATTTCAAATTATACATATATGTGAAGTTTAAAGATTTTCATGTTTTAATTTAGGAGTATGATCGTTCAAATGATGTTCTCGGATTTAAAAAAAGTAATTAAAGTTCAATTAGTTTTGAAATGTTAGTTAAGGTTTGATTAGCAGTTTAAAAAATGATTATTAACATATTTCTTTCAAAAATAATAATTAGAAATTTCATTATTTGAAACAAATAGATACACCATAACATAAATTGTTATATCTCTGCTCCCAAAACTTCTAATTTTTCACATGTAACTTAAAAAAAAATATCATAAAATACATCGAAAGATTCTTATGATTGCATAAAGATAAAATTATTAATATATGTTGATCCCGTGCTGCTGGCACGGGCTTCGATATCTAGTGAGACATATATGATCTAAAAGTCTAAAATTGATTATTTAACAATATAACATTTATTCTCTATTAGACATTAGTCATATATTAAAAGGATAATTGTACTATCTCATAAACTCGATCGGAGTGAGGAAGTATGTGGTTTTGAAGTTATGTCAGTATTAACTTCAAACTAAAGGACATTTTTTTGTCACTCACCGATTTACCTTTTTGACTGTGATTGATGACTTTTGCCACACAATT
The DNA here is from genome assembly GCF_029784015.1 of Lycium ferocissimum. NCBI lineage: Eukaryota > Viridiplantae > Streptophyta > Magnoliopsida > Solanales > Solanaceae > Lycium > Lycium ferocissimum. The sequence continues at coordinate 47,879,111 of NC_081350.1, read as the reverse complement.
TCTTAGCTGATTTAGACCCAACTTTTCTTGGTTCCCCACTAAAAGGAATCCTAGATGAGATAAAAGAAAAAGTGGACGAAAAGGCCAAACCGAAACTAGAATCATATTGACAAATTTCCCTAGAATTAATCAGCTATCATCGAATTGTCTCCTATAAAGCTATAAATATCCAATGTACTGGTACTGATTCTATAGGATCACTAATTATAAAAAAATTGTTCGCATCCAGTATTCTACGATTAAACCTCTCTATAAAAACATGTTTGTCAGAATATTTTTGGTTACTACAGTTGAATATTGTTATAGAAAATATATAACATAACAATAAAAGATAATTTTAAAGAAAATTTAATCGTTATAGTGAAATGTTACATTATTATTGAGAGATCTGACAGTACTAATCTACTAATTACTAAATGAAACGATACATATCTTCGGATACACTTTTATCACTATAAATCATAGGTAATTAGTACTCCTTCCGTTTACTTTTATTTGTCCAGTATTCTAAAAATAGATTTTCATTTTTACTTGTCACTTTTAGCATATCAAGCGAAGACAATTTTTTTTTTTCTGTTTTACCCATAGTAATAATTATTCACTTCAAATCATTTTTCAAATCTAATAAAAATATGCATTAATTAATATGAGTACTCTATTTATTATTTTTTAAATAGCGTGAAAAATTTAAAGTAAACAAGTAAATGTGAACGGAGGGAGTATGTAAAAGTGAATGGAGGGAGAATATATTCTCATCTTAATTTGTGACTCAACTATAGTGATCAATATAATTTGAAGTAGGGCCGGGACGGATAAGTTTTTTTTTTTTTCCTTAAACCTAACTAAAATCGTTTCTCATTTAAGCTCGCTACTTGTAGTGTAGTCTGTAGGCCATCTCATTTAACTATCCACCTAGTGCTATCTTTAGCTTTTACATTTTTTCACACGAGAGACATAGAGTGGAGGGCTGGTTATTTAAAACCTTAGTCAGTTTATTTCTTCTTCCTCTTGGAAGGATCTTTGAAGTTCAAGAAAAAATGGCAAAGATTTTTGGGATATTTGCATGCTTAGTGATTGTGGCTTTAGATGCTGTAGCTGGGCTTCTTGGAATTAAAGCTGAAGCAGCTCAAAACCAGGTAATATCTCATGGCAATCTCATTATTGTACCAAAATTTGCAACACTAGGAAAAAAAAAAATATATAGTGAGGCTTCCTTCTACCTACAAGTTCGGCAAAATTCAATAGTGTTGGTCCAAGTCCTGTATTTTTGCTTAAAAGTACAGTTAATATGTAAAAATAATTTATAAAGAACTTAGTAAGCTAGTACTTTTTAAAAAATTCAAATTCATAAGCTCAAAATATTTTTTACGAATTTGGCAGAATCCAATAGCTTTTTACACTACATTTATGTAAAAATGAAATCATTGATCTTATTATATGTCAAACTCATGTTTAATGCCGAAATTAATCAAATTCTTTCTTTATCTTTTGTGGTATTGAAGGAAAAACACTTGAAGCTATGGTTTTTCGAGTGTAAAGAGCCAAGCCATGATGCATTTATTCTAGGTTTAGCTGCTGCTGGTCTTCTATTAGCTGCTCATATTCTTGCTAACCTTGTTGGAGGTTGCAACTACTGTTACTGCACTGGTGATGACATTCAAAAAGCACCTCCAAGTAGACAATTATCTCTTGCTTGTCTTCTTTTCACATGGTACGTGATTAATTAGTTGTTCAATATTCTTTCATTTCGAAAATCAAACTTGAATGTGACGGACTTTCTCACTTTTAGTAGGCGTTTGGCTATATAAATAAAAAACTTTTTCACTTTTTTTGAAATTTTGGAATTGGAGTTGGAGTTGAAATTGTGTCTGGCCATAGTTTTTGTAAATAGTATCTTTTTTATTGAAATGTACTTATTTTAGTTGTTAAAAAAGTGAAAAACTTAAAAAATAAGTTTTTCTTATTTTTCAAATACAACTTGACTCATGGCCAAACACTAATTTTTGAAAAAGTGAAAAAAAAAAATCGGAAAAAAGTGAATAATTGTTATGGCCAAATGGGTACTTAATTTTACATTTTTTAAATTTTAGCAGTTCCATATTAAACATTCTCTATTGCTCATAATTTCACATGTGGTCATTAATCTTATCAGTTGTTAGAAAAGTCACAAAACAAATTTTTTATTTTATTAAACTCATTAAAATTTATCAATTTATCAGAAAAAATTTAAAAAATATTGTTATCTCATTAAGATTACTGAACTATGTGTTAATTGTCCAGAAATACAACTCATCGGAAAATCAATTTTTCTTCACCGAAAAATGAAACGGCAACAACTTTTTCTTTTTAAAAAAAGAGAGTTGCTAAATTGTCACACCAATTTTACTCAAATTTGGCCACACTTATGTAAAAATAACTATAATCTCTATTGTATAATTTTAAATTAAGATAAACTTTAAGAAGAAAAGATAGAAATGACATTAAGTAAACGTAAATTATTAAATTTGACCTAAATAGTCATATGAATTTATCCTATTTGAATCATTATGGCCAAAATAATATGGCAAAAAGACTTTATTGTTAAAAAAATATTCAAGTAGGTGTAAATTTAACTTGTATTGTCTCGCTCCTGATTGCTCCACACAGTACTACTAATTATAAGGTCAGACACTATAGGGACCTTTTACCTCTTCGAGCCCCACACTACATTGGGGATGGGATAAAGGAAGTTGCTCTAATCAAAGATGTTTACCGTGATTTGAGGCAATTGCTGGTATAACCCAAAATTGAGAAAACAAAAAGTAAAGATATTACTACCGTCTAATTCGTTTCAATTTATGTGCTGTAGCCTGTAGTAACGAGGATGTGAAAATTAAAAATTATACTCTCTCCATTTCGTAATAAGTGCTTACACACCCCCGTGATTTACTTTTAGAAAATTAAGAGTGTTTTTACTAACTTATTCCTAATTAAATGTCAAAAAAAAATGCTTAATGATTTTTGATTGCGTAAATAAGGGTCATTTTAAAAAGATTAATTTATGTTTTGAGACCGTTTATTTTGAAACAAAATAAAAAGCCTAAAAAGTCACTTATTATGGAATGGAGTTTATTACGGACCAAAAAGAAAAGCAAGACACATTTAAAATGAGAGTAAAAACATGTAATAGTAAAACCATATAGGAGAGGACGTAATTGACATGCTAAGTTCAGTTGAGATTTCAACCGATTACCAAAGGGTTCACTCAATGGGGAAAATAGGTCGACTGCCAATCACGTCCCAGTCCATTTTAGGGGCGTGACACATATAGGTGAGGAAACGTAATTGTCTTATTTCTTCGTTTTTGTTAAGTAATATGAGTCTATATCATGATGATTTGCTAATGTGTTTGAATTACTGGGTTGATCAGGATCATAATGGCAGTAGGAATGGGAATGCTTGTTATTGGGACAATGGCAAACAACAAATCAAGAGCTTCATGTGGATTATCACATCATCATTTCTTCTCAATTGGTGGAATTTTGTGTTTTGCACATGCCATCTTTTCCATAGCATTCTATGCCACATCTACTGTCACACTTGCATAGTGTCACATTTTCCTAATTTAGTTTACTTTACAACGCTTTTTATTTTATTTTACTTCCGTTTTTATTTGTTTGATCTTTAAAAGATTGGTGATGTATGTGCTGATAACTATCGCTTTACATCAAAGTTGTAAGAATTAGTTTTGGAGACGATGACTGATCCAGGGCGTTTGTTTGATGTTTTAAAGTAATGGCAATTGCATAATTAATTTTTGAGCAGCATATTGCATGTCTATGTGCAGGGGAGGAGGTAAAAAGTATAAATACGGGTTCGGCTGAATCCATTAATATTTTCTCAAACAATACTTTTGTATTAATAAATTTGTTAAATATGTACACACATGAAATTTAGAATCCAGTTATTAGTACTGAAGTCGTACGTAGTTCTAAAATTCAGAACTCATAAAATTGAAATTAATTCTTGCTCTGCCTCCACCCGTGCATGTGTGTTACCCATCCTACAAGTGTGAGTTAATTTCACGTATGATTACTAAACTTTATCCACTAAATATATAGTACTAAAGTCATACAATTATTTTTTGTTTATATTAAACTAATTGAACTTTATCTATTATAATAGTTAACTAACTAATAGGGGGATGTAGCTCAGATGGTAGAGCGCTCGCTTAGCATGCGAGAGGTACGGGGATTGATACCCCGCATCTCCACTTCTTTGTTTGTTATTTTTTTTCTGTTATGAATAGATTTCTCTTTGTGGAGAAATAAATTACTCCTCCTCATTTTATTTATGTGACCCTTTATTCTCATAGTTTGTTACATTTTTTGATACAATCTAACTTAAATATTCTCATTTTATTCTTAGTTAGATTCTTTATAACTATATATTATTTATGTTTTGTTCTAGACCATACATTTCAACTTCTTGTTTTTTTTTTTTTTTTCCTTAAAAATTGTTCCATATCAAATTGTGACACACAAATTAAATAAATTGAGACGGATAGAGTACAAATTTTGTGAGGTTTGATGACCTATTTACACTCTCAGATTGCTGAAGACATCTATACACTGAGTTTTTATGTTTGCTTTCAAAAAGAAATAATGCTCAATAATGTGAAACATCGGGCAATCAAGTCCTTGAACGAAAAATCTTGCCTTAAAAAGCTGAGGTGGATATACAGTGCAATAAAGAAGTTTCATTATGTAAACAAGTTATCTGATGTTTGTTTCAGACTAATGAATGCAAAACATGTCGTTAATTTGTAACTTTTAACGCTGATGGTAAGGTCAGATAAGTGTTTTGGACTTTAATCATTCACTTAATATAAACTAGATTAAAATTACAAACACAGTTTGCATCATAATATATGTTCAGGCAGTTAGCATGCATAATGCTAAAGAGTCCAACCCAAAATAACATATACAACATAACATTCAAACTTGCTGGCCCAAATTAAAGTAATAACGACCAAGAATTGCGGCCCAAACAGAGTTAAACAACAAAATAAAAGCAAAGCCCAATAACAAAACATAGAGAGAGGTAAGCCCAAACCTCTAAAAATAAAGGGATTAGGGACTTTGAGCCCACTTGGATATATATTACCTTTATACTAAATATACGGGTTCGTATATACCAAAAATATACAGGCACTGCATATACCTAGTATATTTGGTTATATCATCTGTATATTCAACCTTTTTGTAAGCAAGAAATCAATATTTTTTCAGTTCAGAGGCAAGTCCTACTCTATTTAGCTTATTGTTACCATTTAAAGGGATACAAAAGCAATTTCAAGACATAACACTAGTGATATACCGCATGTATGCCTTAATGTACAAATCCTTGTATCCCAAAGGCATACAAGGACTGTATATTTTAGATATACCTGAGTATATCCCCCACATATTCAGGTGTAGACTCTTATCTAGACATAAGCAGCATGATATTTCAGTTTATTTGACATATTTTATAAGGCTAAAACAGTATTTCACAAAACAAAAAAAAGGGGCACAATACTCAGCAATAATATCAATCAAAAAATGTACACAAAGGATCCTTATTTAACATGGTAATGTACCAGATGCTTAGACATATAGGACCACATAGACATATCATGAGTTTTGACACAGCCAGACTTTCATGGTTTACTTTGACATAGTACATGCATTAAGAATAGTTTTCCTTTGCTCACGGTGTGTCATGACCATAGAGAAACAACAAACATGAGTTTTATACACAAGCAGTAGCAGTCATGCAGGGCATTCTTATTATTTTTTGGACTTAGACCAAACTTCACAAAAAAAAAAAAAGAAGCATAGTAGGTTCATGATGTGATCAGGACAGGTTACATATTATTCATAGGAGTTAGAGGATGAAGAGCATGCTCAAGTATGCAAACAAAACACTAAGCTAAAAAGTACTAAGCCTCAGACAAACAACACAGAGCTTTGGAGATCACATATTGAACCAAGCATACCACCTTTTAAGCTCATTACACATAAGATGCTAACTGATGAACAATAGGCATTAGATGCTCATTTGAAGTCCCAAACAAAGAGAAGCAGTGTACAAGATGCAGGGTACTCAAGCAACAATACATTTAAACAGGGGGTTGAGAAAGGTAACAAAAAAATCTCCAAACTCCAACAAAACAGTGACACTGCATATGAAGTTCCTTTTAAACCAACAAAAAAGCATTTATCAAACTTAAGGATCTATATCACTTTTAACAAATTAGGCTTGTCATATTTTGCACAGTTTAACACATAGGCTAAGTTCCTTATGCAATACTTTCAAAATTTAAACCAACACATACTCTTTTTAAACATTACTTATCCAAACTAATGTGGGAAGATACCCCACTAGGCCTAGAGTTACTTAAGTCTCATTTTTTTTTATAGCCTAGATATGAGTGTATGCAGTTTCAAGGGCATTAAACATGCTTATTCATTGTGTCTTATGAGTGATAAACTATTATTCAACAAATAGGTGAGACAATGTAACTAATCAACTTCACATAAACCAAAACAACAAACCAAACCAATTATACTTACTTATCAACTAACAGATCTCAAATTCTAACCTCTAAATCAGACACAGATTCCTTTTTATGACTAAAAAGATACATTATGCTTAACGGGATACCATAGTTACCTAGCTAAATCACATTAACTACTAAGAAACACTAATTTAAACCATACCAAATACATAATAGCTAGTTTCAGGAATTAAGTAAGTCGTGCTAGCTTAAAACTTCCCAAAACAAAACAATATCAAGATATCAGGTCATAAAACTCAAATAAATTCACAAACCAACATGATCAGACTAAAATTGAACTACTACAATCCTAGATTAACACATGACTAACATCATAACTTACTTAAGCAACTAATAAATCTAAACCAACCAAAAAAACTAAGCATATACTACCTAAACAAACAAATACTAGCTTAACTAATCAAACAGAGCACATAAACATTTAAAATCTAAAAACATACAGAGAAAAGGAAGCATATTAACTTTTTCTTGTGCAGCCCTGATCGAGAATGAACTTGGATGGCCTCCTTTGCTCCTTACTCTCAATACTCAGCCACAAAAACAAGAAGAAACAATGATTTAAAACTTTAACTTAAATTGAATAATTAAAGGTCTCAGCAAAATGCTAAAACCCTAGGTAATTCAAGTTTTTGGTGAATGTGTATGATATTTGTTGACACCCAATTTTGACCCCCCTTTCTGTTTAATTAATTTTACTATGCTTCTCAGTCGTGAAAATTCCCCAATAAATGAGTTTGGAATATTTTCGCTAATTATTACACTATTTTTCGAGATATACTTCTCTAAAATTAAGAACATTTTTATTGTTTCTTAAAAATTACCAAACATCATATTTTATAATTAAAAATTACTCATACTTTATAATTAAAAATTACTAAACATCATACTTTATAATTAAAATGACTCGAAAATAATGTTGATATTTTTATATCAATATTGGTGTTGACATTTTTCCTTTAATCCTACTTATCACCGTATTAATCATCTTTTACTCTATTTTTAAACTAAATACGTATATCAAATTACTTGTATTGTAATTTAGATAGGTGTATAATTTTGGAAATTAATTAGGACAAAGAAGAATATTTTAATTAATTGATTGAAGTAAGAAGGGATATAATTCATCTACCTATAACTTGGGCCAAATCCTATTCCTATTCTACAAAAAGCAGTAGCCCATAACCCCCCCCCCCCCAAGCCCAATACCCAAATGCCCCGACCCGGCCCAAATCCACCTAAACTAAGCAACCCATAAGTCCCTAAATCAGTAGATATATTTCATCTTAAACCAAATAATAATCTAACCAAAACCACACGACCCCTTCTTCTTCAACCAAAAGAAAATCGCCGGTTCCACCGAAGGACCAGCAAAATCGATTTCGGCATCACACCATCTCCCATCAACCCCAGTCCCTTTTCAAGCAACAGAGCTTCGAACAACTCGTCCAAGTCTAATCAGCCTCCCAAATCGAGAAGCACGCAAGGATCTTTGGGTTTCTAGGCTGATCTTCCAACAATCCATAGGGTAAAGGCTCATTTCAGTCCGTTGGAGCCTAAAACCATGAAGAATCCACTAAATTCGGAGTCCCAACGAATTTGTAGCTTTCAAATCCATCTGAAAAGCAAGGATTGCTTTAAGCGGATTCGGAGACTCGATGACGACACTAGCCTCAGTTCGCTATCCCGAAAAAGTTTAGTGGTTGCCTTTGCTTTACTTTTGTTTTCGGTTGTTAGGAGTATATATCGATATAGTTGTTAAATAATTCTTCGCAGTTTTGCCTATTTGAGCTTGTTTTGCTGCCGTGTGTCTGAATCCGCACATACAAGATAGCTAAGAATACATGAAGGAACTATCGATTAAAGTGTAGAATATGGGGATGACTGTGTTGCTTGTTAGATGACTGGTTCTACATAATCTGTATAATAAAGAAGATGCTTAGGTTATGTGTTTGAAACTATTCTTTAAGCCTTCCTCCGTCTTAAAGTTTGAGACTTAAACGAATATGGAAATTCTGGCGTAAGTTGATAACTGTTTGCAACTGAATATAACTGGCTACACCTCTATCTTTGTTGTAGGATTTTATGTATTCCATGAACCAGTTCTCTAGCCTTACTTTTTTTTTTTTTTTTTAAAAATCAACTGATGTAGAGGTTTGAAAAACAAAGGGTTGTTTGGCTCCCACTTTATATGTTTAAAATTCTGTCTTTAAATTCGTAGAATAAAATATAGTCGTTCTATTATTTTTATTGCTTGGTCAGATTCTTCTTGTGTTAATTCGTTGGTTCTCTGTTGGCTATGATTTAGTATAATGAATTAACCATACTTAAGGAGAACAACTATTAATTCGTCGAAAATGTGAACGGTTATGTCGATCATTTACCTTCCTGTTTTTGCCATTTTTAACATGTAAAAGGTTAATGAGAGTCGAGGCACTACATATAAAACCATTGCTTTTTTTGCGAAGAATGAATTCTGATTAGTTTCCGGATTAGATGATTGATCCGGTTAATGGCCTTACAGACTTTTTTTTTTTTTTTTTCAGTCTTGAGAGATTGTTTCGCCATGTCCTACACTAAGAAAAAATCACTATAAAAAGAGGTCAGTAATAATGATGATTATATATGTCCTAGATTAGGTGTCTCTATGTCTACATTAAGTGGCTCATTTCTTCAAAGATAGTGTCTATGTTTAAACTATGGTTTTCCTACATCTGGTTCTAAAATTCGACCTCAATTCATGTATGTTTAGTTTGAGTCTAGTTTAATTCTACTTGTTGAGATTGCACTTTCTTCTTTAAACCACCGTAGTGTTTCCCCTTTCTCTCTTCATTTTATATATATCCAACTATGTGGAAGCTTAAAGGATTTTTTTTTTTGTTACTGTTCTGCATTAGCTGCACAGTGTGTCGAGTCAAGTCAGTGCATGACCCGTATCCGGCTTTAGTTGGTAAAAATGAAGACGTAGCCATGTCAAGTTGTTCTTGTTATTCGTTTAAATTTCTGTTTTAAGTACGTACCAGAATTTGTATGCTTAATTATCTCCTCATAAAAAAATCATGTTCATTGGGACTGCATTTTGTCTTAAGTTAATGTAGTGAATGTATTGTTGTTTGGAAAAGCAAAAAAAAAAAAGAAAAAAGAGACTAATAGGTACTAGTTAAGTTTTTTTTTTCTCCACTGATTTCATTTTCTTCAAACCTGTTTCATCTTAATCTTTTCTGAAGAACTGCTTATGCTTGCCTGAAAGAGTATCGCGATTTCATTATGGATTAAACTTGTTGGTTGCTGATAAGGTTGATTCGCTGTTTCTAGTCCTCATCTGATTCTGCCAAGTAGAATAATTGGAACCTATTTGAGTAATTAAGTAGTATGGTTGTAGTTTCCAGTTATTTGGATATTAATCTAGCGAACATGCATGTCCACACATAAGTTAAGTAATTGCTTTGTTTTGCCTGTTTGGGAACTGTCTATTAATGTGTTTACTTGAAAAGAACTAGAAATCATGACAGTGAATTACATTGTTTTCTTATATCATGAATGAAATATTAAGTTAACATAGTCCCTCTGTGATATCTCTAGTTAACACCTCTAAGGAGATTTAATTTTAGGAATTGGAGAACTCTTAAGTTTGTCTCTTAAAAAAATAAAAAAAAATTTATAAAAAAAAAACTTTGCAAACTCCTACCTTTTTGTTTAATGGAATATTACCTAAAACTTGTGTTTCGTCCCAGAAATTTTAGCCTTTATAAAGAAGTGGTATATCTATTTCATAATAATATGAACTACAATTTTATTCCTATTGACATCTCTTCTCGGTTGGGGCTGTTGTATAACACCTAAAGGAAATCAATTTCCATACCTGTTTTGAGACTAGATTCTATTGGTAATTTGGATTTCTTTATGGATTATTATGGCCAAGTTTCCTAAAACTATTAAGAGTATACTTGTAGTTTGATTACTTGTGCACCCCGTTTCTTTTAAAAAGGATATGAGTTGATTGGAGTGTTGAACTTCGCTCTTAGAATACTTAAGAAAATTGAATTTGTTTTCTCTTTTTTTTTTTTTTTACTTTGATGGCTTGACCTTTTGAATTCAAGAATACTGGGAATTAAAATAAAACCCAGGAGCAACTGGCTGTTGCGTCCAAGTTTCTTGTGTTAAATATGAGCTTAGCTTGACTTCCTATTTGAAATTTGAATAAGTAGTATGTTACCCGTCTCCGAAGTACTTTTTTTTGGGAATATGAGAGTAATGTTTTGGAACTTAAATAAACCTTAATTTATCCAAAGGTTTCACTGCACACCTAGTTGGAAAGTTTAACAGAAGCATTCGAATGTTGAGTAATAATTGGGGCTACATTGACCTTCTCTTAAAATGTGTTGTCTTGTTTTTTTTGGGAACCTGATTGGGGGACCTTGCCTATGTGATTATGTTATCTAGTTTTCTTTTGGTTAAAGTTATATCAACTTCTTCTTATTAAAAAGGCCAAACCCAATACACAGGCATTAGGCCGTCCAATTTTTCACTCGGACACAAGTGACTCCCCGTTCCATTTAAACACCGAAGTGGGTCATTCTATTCCACTTAGACATTTTTTGCACCGTTATCGAAGCAAAACCAACACCAAAAGGGCGCCACTCATTGCACATCCAACTGTACCTAAAAGCCCCAATTTTTAATGGTCAAAACTCCTCGAATTTACAAATTAGTGAATTTACAATTAAAATGAGTTGACACAATTTAATTGAGTTGGACAATTTAAATGAGTAAGACAATTTAATTGGCCACTTAATCCTCGTAGGAGACGACTAGTGTTGGTTTTGCTCCGATAACGGTGTAAAAAGTGTCTAAGTGGAATAGGAATGGCCACTCCGAAGTGTCTAAACGGAACAAGGGCCACTTTGGTCTTTCCCAGTGAAGAAGTGGATGACCACAGGTGTTTGTCGATGGGTTTTGCCTATTAAAAACTTCTCCTAATCCTTTTCTCTTCTTTCTTTTGCATGAACACATTTGGGAGAATATTGGAGTTATGGTAACTCCAAGTTACCGAGGAGTTAGGAGTAAACATTCAAAGCGGTTTCATTCGAGTTAGCGATCCTACCTCGTCCACGTCTCGAGTCTCCGTCCTTCTTCCTCTTTTAAAATTTCACGCCTTCGTGTTGGTTTATATATGTTGTTTATATTATTTGGCTAACACCCTTATGAATTTGATTTTTTTTTTTTTTTTGTAGTTTTGTTGTGAACTCGTAACTTGACTTAAGTATGTTAGTAAGTTTAGTCATTATCTTCCCTACGCTCTTTTTTAGATATTGAACTTAGTGTATTTATTCGAATTAGGCGTATTAGAGTAATCACATAAATGATGTCAACTTTTTTAGGATGTAAGAAAATCGGATTTTTTTTTTTTTAAAGGTGAAACTGGAGACTTCTTTCAAAATAAAGAATTTGCTAACAATGTTTTTTCAAGTGTTTCAAGCAAGAGCTAGGCATATTCTATGCAAAGGTCCACACATGGATTTTTAGAAATAAGAAAAATGCCGGTTTTAGAGGATTAAAAAATGAGAATTTCAGTGGCTCTAAATTTCATTAAAAACTGAGTTTTTGCACCTTAATGGATCTGGCCGAAATGTTTAAAGATAAAAATCCAAACGCATCTTTATTTTTTCAAAATTTATTTCGTACTAACACTTTGAGCAGGCTTAAATATAATACAAGGACTCCTATTAGGGCCCAAGTATAGTGACCCAAATATTTTCAAGAACTGTAAGGTATATACTCTATTTTATATGCGAAGATATTATTTTACATGTATTCCTTTAATGATTTTTCTCATCACATGCACATATACATCTCGGAGTAAATATTTTCCTTTACCATGAGTATACCTATATAATATTTTCATAAACACGTATTATACATATACTATCTTATTTTCATCAATTCCCTTAGTCGTCTTTTCATCATATGCATATATATAAGTATTATCATGTCATCAATAACTATTTTTAAGTAATCACCTACGATATACATGTCACATATATATTATTTTCTTTTAAAAAACATACATCTTCTTATCCTATATTTACACATACTTTTCTTATATAAAATACAACAACATATCCAGTGAAATTTCACAGTATGGGGTCTGGGGAGGATAAAATGTACGCAGACCTTACCTCCATCTCGAAAGATAGAGAGGCTGTTTCCGGAAGACCCTCGGCTCAAGAAAATAAATACTTTTCTTATGTAAAATAAATATCATATATATTTTTTCCTCTACATGCATTATCATTAACTACTTTTTATAAATGTGCTTTTCTTTACATAACATAGTCACCTTAAAATTCATTTTTTGAACAATTCATTTTTAAGAGAGTAGTTTCTTTTCCGCATTACTTTAAAAAATAGGTAATAATAAAATAAGAAATAATTAAATAAACCCCCTCTAGTGTCAATTAAACTAAGTTTAAAGACTGTCTTCGGATAGGCTTTGAGGGATGCTTAACACCTTCGCCTCGGGGTAAATAAAACCCTTACTTAGAATCTCATAGGTTTCAAAGAGTAAAAATGGAGTTTTACATTTTTTTTACAAATGGTTTCCTAATATTTCCTAAATTAGGTGGCGACTCTGAAAATTTTCAAAACCAGAGGACACATAGTCATAAGCTGTGAATTAGTTTTAACCCGTTAAAAATAGGGCATAACAATATTCCATTTCCAACAATGTGATTTGGGGGTTCTATTTATAGAACCTTAAATTGCAACAAAAACCCTAATCTCACTGATGTGGGACAAGTCAAAATTTTAGACTTGTTCCTTACAATCAATCATCGTGTGGCTCAGATTAGGGGCAAAGAACAAATAAAGGGTTAAACTTTAGCCGACCCCAATGGATCCTCATGGTTATAATCGAACCAATGAGGTTTGAGGATTCAAAATCACCTCAAGACAAAAATCATTAAGAAAAACGTACTAGTTGACCGTTGATTTGCAGAAAAGTGAAAGAAAAAGCAAGGTAATACCTTGTTTGGGTCGGGTTTGGATGGTTTTAGTTGAGAAATGGCAGAGCAATAAATGCTCTTGCCATTCTTAAATACACAAAGACCACCACACCAATGCGGACCCCTTAATTTTGCCATTTCCGGCAACGTATGATGTTAGAGAGAGAAAGTGAGGCGAAGCGGCGCTAGGATTTCTGCTATGAAAACCATTGCCTTTCATTTTTAGGGGTCGTTTGGTTATGCAGCTGTTGCTGCTGTGTTTTGTTGGTGACGAGTTGGATCAGGTCTGGCCTTATTGGGCTAGACTCGGCTCAACATAATAATAATAAAAAAAGGAGATAATATACACATATACGCATGATATACATGTATACACATGTATATCTGTGTATATGTTTGTAAATATACGCGGGACAGCTTAAAATTATTTAAGTAACCAGCCGTAATTTAAGAATCTAGTTAATCATACTCCTTACTCGTAACTAATCGTGATTAATTAGCCAATTAACCAAAATAAGGGCACGACTAATCAAGTAACGAGTCCAATTTTGCAATTACGATCCTAATTGAACTTAAACCATGGATTTGGCCATTTCAGTTAGAGCCACATTTGGTTAAATCGAACAATTTAAGACTAAATTGCAATAATAAACTCAATTAGCACAAACCATGAAATTGGCTATTGCAATTAAGGCAAGGATTTACCAACAATTGACTATTTCAATTGTTGCCACAATTAGCCACACAATGAACAATTTATGAAATTAAACACTTGATTAATTATGATTGACTCCAATAAATTGTACAATTGAACATTAAACATGCAAAAATGGGAATTGAGGGGTAAAATCATTTATTCATTTAATTAATCATATTTCTTGAATTTTAACGGAGTAAAATGCTTGCTAATTGATTTTGCTGATAATTTTAACAATTAAATAAATAATTGTTTTAAATTATTTTTTATTAAGTTTAGTAAATGTTCCATATTAATTCTAAAAATGTGTAAATTAATTTCTAAATGATTTATAAATTCATTGAAGTTATTTTGCCAAACGAAATGGCAAAATATTATCGAAATAATTTTATAAAATCATTTAGACTTGTAGAAAAAATACCTTAACTCCATTTGATATCCAAGGACTCTGGGTAATTAAAATAAATTATGGGAGATCAAAAAATAGGTGTCAACACCATGTGGCATCATGGAAGACTGAGTAGTGTTGGAATGAATCTTTCATCTATGATACCCTATTAGTATATGATATATATCAAGTTGGTATCATAGAGGACTGAGTGTTTTTCTTGAAGGAATGAATCAATCCTCTCTGGTACTCTGTCAGTATATGATATGTACCATGTAGTTATCATTGATGATTGCTTGGTATTTTTCTTGAAGGGATGAATCAATCTTCTATGATACTCTCTCGATATATGATATATACCAGGTTGGTATCTTAGAGGATTGAGTGATTTTCTTGAAGGAATAAACTATCAGCCTTGTATGACACCCTATCAGTATATGATATATATCATTTGGGTAGCATAGTATCTTTTGCAATAGTTTACTTCAACTGCTACTTATTTGATATACTATATACGAGAATAAATTAGTTTTTTGAGATATATAAAAAAAAAATCAGGTATCCTTTTTATTTATATATAAAAAAGAAAAAAAAGGAGACAAAAGTGTGTAGAATTAGATTATGAAAAAAAAAGGAAAAAAAAGAAAAAAAACTGAAAAATGAAATTAGAAAAGGAGAAAAAAAATGAAAATCACGTAAATTAAAAAATAAGAATAAATAAAAATAGAAAAAAAAAAGTGAATGAATAGATTATGGAGATAAAAAGAAAAGAAATAATAAAATTAAAAAAGGAACAAGAAAAAAGAAGAAGAAAGAAAATAGAAAAAAAAATGAAAAGAAAGGAGTTAGAATTAAATATGGAATGAATTATGGTAAAAAAGAAAATAAAAAAAGGTATGATCCGGGAAGAAAAAAGAGAGGAGAAAAAAGAAAAAAAAGAGAAAAAAGAAAAGGATAAAAGAAGATAAGAAGTAGAGAAATAAAAAAGAGACAATTACCTAAAAAAGCTACAATGGGTATAAATGGTAAATAGTTTTAGTGTTATGAAGGGTAATTATTTTGTTTACAGCAGACATTGATGTTCCTTTCCCTTTTGTTCCTCATAAAAATCTAATATTTTTCAAGTGAAATGTTTATGTGTGTATTACTACGTTGTGCCATCTGTTTTGTATCTTGATATTTTGTTGTCTTATTTTTCTTGCAATCCTGCATTAACTACGCCCTTTTGAGCTGAGGGTCTATCGGAAACAGTCTCTCTACCCCGCAAAGTTAAGGTCTGTGTACATCCTACCCTCTTCAGACACCACTTATGGGATTACACTGAGTATGTTGTTATTTTCAAGTGAAATGCATTTCCAACACAACTTCAACTTTTATACCTTTTTTGTTTCTTTTAAATATCACTTAATTCATCTCCAAATGCCTACTTAAAATCTCTTTCATTTTGCTTCTTCATGCTCCGTTTCACAAATACTAATTGACCGTCGTACTTGCACATACACCTACATATTTTTACTTCAAAATTATTCCTAATCACTCTAAACTTGATATCCGACCTCTAATAATACCGTCCCAACAATTCTCAATAATTACATTCAACCCAAACTTTCAAAAATCAATAGACCCACTTATCTTTTTTGATAATAAAACTCAAAAAAGCCAACCAAACCAATTGAAATCAACCCTTCAAAAATAACAAGGAGCCTTCAATTTTCTACAGCACATATTAAGAAGAAGGAAGAAGAGGAGATGGAAATGTTTTGGCTATCTGCCAATCTCTTTTAAAATGGGACTAGAAGTTAAATATGGATCCTTGAAAAGAATATTCAATGAAATTCTTGTTTTTAGTCTTGCATGTTATAATGGACTTGCTGCGAAATTTAAAATTATACTTAATCTAGAAAGCTATTTTCAACTTGTTAGCTCTATATTCTTTAACTAATTTTATCAGCTATTACTACTCATTGTTCATGTAATTTCAGTCCAGCTGCACCATGAATCTAAATATTTGAATCTGTACAAATGCTATTAATTTGGAACTTAATTAAGTACGTAGGAAAAGAATCCTTAATTTGAAAAAGTATTGGGTTCTTGACGTGAGCATATATATTGATTTGAAGAAGTTTATTAACTATTTTAATATATGCATTCAATTAAGGGTCTGAGTCTCAGACATTCAAACAAAACTTCATTTCTAGTATGATACAAAATTCATGCTATCTAATCACAGAAAATAATGCAATCAACACGAAATAAACTTTTAAAGGGGTAGTTGGGGATGAACACTAAAATGAAGAAAGGTAATTTTGAGAGGAAATTTTAGGGAACGACCATGATGACCGAAATAGCAAAGTTTCTCACATTGATGAGCTTCAAGAAATAGTAAACGGTCTTTTCAAAACACAAATATATAACTCCCCATGAATATCAATTGCACTCATATTCATTACCGTAGGAACTGGGTTGGACGATAATAAAAAGTCATAGCAAACTTAGTGGCTACTTATAATAAAAAAAACAAGTAAGCGTAATTTCCCCTCAAACTTTGGTTTCATTCGGCTATTTTTTGGAGAGGAGTCAATTTATAGATCTAAGAAAGTGAACAAAATTCGAAAAAAAAAAAAAAAAAAAAAAAAAAAAAGAATTCTTCCCATAACATCTATGGCAAAGTCTATAACCAAAGTGCAGTAAGGTAAATATCAAAAGGGGATGTAGCTCAGATGGTAGAGCGCTCGCTTAGCATGCGAGAGGTACGGGGATCGATACCCCGCATCTCCATTTTTTTTTTTTTTTTTTTTTATACTGTTTTTGATAGATTTCTTTTTGTGGACCAAAAATTACTCCCTCTATCCCATTTTATGTGATCACTTTCCTTTTTCCTATCTTTAATGAGATGAATGTGTAGTCAAATGCTAATGTTTATGATTTATTTTAGATCAAAGTTTCAAAAGTCTTTATTTTTCTAAAAACGCCATATTCAGTCAAACAATGCCACATAAATTGAAAGACATAGAGTGCTATTTTTGTAAGGTCGGTTGAAGACCTACTTACACTCGCAGTTTCTTGAAGACACAGTAATATACTCCCTCTGTCCCAATTTATTATGTGGCATACTTTCTTTTTAGTTTGTCCCAAAAAGAATGTCACCTTTTTAGAGCACTAAGCTTTATTTTAAAAAAAAAAAAATATAACTTTATCTTAATATGATGATTTGACATTAACAAAAAAATATTCAAGCTATGAGGCTTGTTTTGGACCACAAATTTTAAAAGTGTTCCTTTCTTTATTAAATTTAAGCATGCGGGAGAAAAAACATTACCCCTCAAATCGTATCAAATAACATTCTAGATAAACTAAGTAACAATTTAGGGCATATATGCTAAGATTTGTGCTTGCGCGATGTCCTGTGCTTGTACTTAATCACGCTGTTTATCCTTCGGTTTTGCTAGCTAGGAAGAGATGAAAGAGTGGTTAATTTGATTATTTTATATAGAACCTTCTATGTTCATCCTTGATGAGTCTGTTTATATAACTTTACACTTTTATATATAACATCATTAGTAATAGAGAAGTTCGATATTGTAATCATATAATCCCTTAAGATACTATTTCACTATCGGTCACTCAGCAGTATTTAGCTTTGTAAGATGATCTTCGGTGATTCATATGGGATTCCAAGTGCCCATTGCTATTAGAGCCAGAGCATAAGCTAGTAATGCTTTCACTATTGGACTTTCACCATCTTTGTTATTTATTCCACTTTTGCAAGAAATCAAGGGGTTGTGGAGACTTCTATATTTCCCTAGATTGTTGCTCTGCCGAATAACTAGCAGGGGCGGCTCAAGCATATTTGGGGCCTAAAGGCATAACTTAATGGGAGGCCTTAAATAAATAAAAAATCTTTAATATATATTTTGATTTAAACTTTAAAGCCTATTCTTTTAGTTTTTTGAGATGCAAATATATTAGTAATATATTTTTTATACTCAACTCATTCTAAAAATTCTTTTTCAATAGATAATATAGTCAATCCATTTAATCTTTCTTGAGACATTATTGATCTTAGGGATAATTTTATCAATTTTAATTTTGAAAAAACATCTTTCCACTGAGTCAACTGTTATTGAATTGTTAACATTATCATATAAGAAATATAAGCATTTGAAAAAGAATCTTGCTTTTATTTGATTTAGTATATCGATTAGAATATTATCTTCTATTTCTACGATTTCTCTTAACATTTTCAATTCATAAAATAAGTCTACACCATCAATATCGGGGTGAGTGAGTGAGTGACTGCTCTCTTTTATAAAACATCAAGGATAAGACAATATTTTAAAATTCTTGTCACTAGTGATCTCGATTTTTTACCACTAAATAGCAAATCAAAAATATTTCCATACACTTCAATTTTTTTTGTTGTAAACTTTTGCTAACGGGATTATTAAGAAATAATACATCATATAATACATCATACCAAATAAAAATTCAAAATTTTCAAATGCGTATGTTGCTAAACAATTAGCTTTACTTTTATTTTTTGGTTCCTAACTAACAACTACTAAGTTCAATAAAAGCATCTCTTATAGGTGGAGTTTAAAATGTTATTGCTTCAATACTTTCGATACGATTTTTCCTACGTGACAATGATTCAGGAGTTGGAATTAACACGCTATTCACGATCAAAAAAAATATTGTCAATAATTACTTTATTCACAGTTAAAAATTTATCTTTTCTTTTACGTGAAAAAGATTAATTTTCTACTAATAGTGCTTAATATTTTTTTTAAGAAAACTTATAAACCCACCATTACTAAAAATGGGGCCCTCCAAAATTGGGGGCGTAAAGCAGCTGCTTCATTGGCTTCACCTAAGAGCCGGCCATGCGAATAAGGAATTCGATAGTTTTGATTTTAGAAGAAAATCGCCAGCAATAGATTTTTTTTTTTGTTGTGTCACAAGTGCATATACACTATAATAAAATATGATTTTAGCGGCAATTAATTTGCGGCAAAAACAACTTATATATATATATATATATATTATATATATATATATACTCCACCCTCGAAAAAAAACTAGTGGAACGATCTATTTTTTATATATATATATATAATTATTACCGGCATACCTATTTAAAAGTATTTATTATAATTATATCTTTAAAATACTAAAAAATTAAAAACAATAAATGCCGCTAAAGGCTTTAGCGACCTTGGATCTAATGGCATTAACCAATTGCGGGTAAATGTTTTTATGGCAATAATATTACGCATTAAAAGGAAAATATATCGCTACCAAGTTAAGTTCTTTAATGTAGTGATACCATGTGGCTGTATCAAAATTAGACATTTTGAACTAGAATTTCTCTCGGCCAAGATATCCAGGATTAAATAATATCAGAGACCAAATAGAATTTAAACAATAATTCAAAAAAATAAAATAATGGATTATAATTTATATAAAGAACATCATCATAATGACAACGCCAAATCCACGGTGTAACTAGCAATGAACCTAATTTTACTAGCTGATGATGGAGGAGATGATGTCGGTACAGAAACACCAGAATGAGGCAATGTAGGAACTTCCAACGGTTGTTGATCATGGACTAATACAAGAGGATTTTGCCGGAAAGTAAACAATGAACACGACTGGCTATTTATGTAAGATCCATCAAAATTAGACAGTTTAAACAAGAATGCCTCTCAACCATGATTGAACAAATCCAATACAATATAGAATCGAAACAATAATTTTAAAAAAATCAACGAATTACGTAAAGAACAACATCATAACAACAACACCAAATCCCACGGTGGAACTAGCAACGACACTAATTTTATCAGCAGATGAAGGTTGAGATGGCGCCGGTGGAGATGATGTTGGTACAGAATCATCATTAGGAGGCACTGTCGGAGCCTCAACAGTTATCGGAGACGGACTACTAGCACCAGGGGAAGTTGCAGGCGAGATTTTAGGTGCATTTTTTGGTGATGAAACAGGAGAGATTTTAGGTGCAATTTTTGGCGTTGGCGCCGAAGATTTAGGAGATGGTGATGAAGCAGGGGATTTAGCAGGGGCTGATGTTGGTGGAGGAACTGTGGCAAGTGTGTTGACTTCAAGCTTCATACCTGAGGCACAATGTCCACCAGTTTGATAATTGACCAAAAAGGGTTCATTGAATGTTAAATTGCTTCCACCTCTAAGATCAGAGGTTTGTGTCACATCTGAAGTAAGTAAACCAACATGCACGAAATAACCAGAGGGCTTTCGAGCCTTGTATATGGATTTTTTTTTTTTTTTTTAAACCTAAATTAGTCGAGTCGCAATGTGAATACCAAACACGGGTAAATTGAAAAAAAAAAAAAATAACACGCACAGTTGGTTCTTGGAGTGATAGAGAATAACAAAGACTAGTCATTTTTAAGAGAGAAATTCGATGAGGGTCGAGACAAGAATGTCAACCGCTCTTTAGTGCAAAGAAGGGTGGGTTTCAGAGAGGATTACGTCAACCAAAACTTTGACTATGAGAATGAGAGTTGACATCAACCTCACCTTGTTATCAGATAACAAAATAAATTTCACCTAACAACACTCCGCCCGGCCCCCTAAGAAGGAGGCCAACCAAGAGCAAGAAACCCGACGCTATACTACGAAATTCACGAATTATGTATAGAGTATACGTTTTTACTTTTATTTTATGATTTGTGTTATTTTCTTGTAATTGCATTTATTTTTTCACATACCAAAATTAATTAAGATTGACTCGGTAAGGGCATATTTGATTTGTATATTGGCTGAGAATCATTACACGTTATTGACTCCTAATCATGGTGTCAAATGTATGTGACACAAGAACATGCTAAAATGCGGTGCATTATTTATGTATTATGTACAAGGTTTTGTCAACACTTCATTCAGGTAAATAATCTGAATGCGTTCTTAGCACATGTAATCAATTAACAAGTTGGTAAGTCTCTTAAAAAAAACAGTGTTTTTTTTGTTGTATCATAGTTCTGCAGAGATTAACTAGGTTTTTTTAATCTTTTTTCTAATGCAATTTGATTAAGAAGTCAAAATTATCTTACACGATTTCACTAGATAGCTATTACCTATCACCGGCGCTTCATGAGGTATCAAAAGTAATAACTTATCGTTTTACTCTGAAAGTGTAAAATAATTGTATGCTAGTTACCTCACGTTTTACCACTTTATCACAAATTTTAGCACCCATTGCAACATTTTAAGCTAAATTGTGTTATATATGTGTAGGAAACAAATTAATATACGTGGAATGGAGAAAATGCGCAAAATGGAACGAAAGGGTAAAAGAAAAAGTGAAAAACAAATCCCGGAGCATTGGAGCTTAGTAGGCATTTGGCCATGAAAATCAAATATTTTTCACTTTATTTGGAATTTTAAAGTTGGAGTTGAAGATGAAGTTTTGTTTGGTTATGGTTTGCAAAGAATATTTGGTTGTTTGAATGTACTGAAAATTGAAAAAGTGAAAACAAAGTTTTAAGTGTTTTCCAAATGTAAATACAACTTCAAGCTGTATTTGAAATTTTCATGGCAACACGCTGATTTTCATATAAAGTGAAAAAGAATTCAGGAAAAAAAGTTAAAAATTCTCATGGCCAGACGGTCCTAAACTTTGATATTCTATAATTTTTACCCATTTCATTGACGGTTGGACTATATTATTGGCTGCGCTTATTTTCATTTAATATTCGAGTTGTTTTTGCAACTTTCATTTATTTTTGACATATCACAAATAAGCTTGACTCGGTAAGAGCAGACTAGATTTGTATATTCGTTTGAGTGCAATTACACGTTATTGACACTACAAAGTCCAATATATCAAAAGAACATGAATAGGGAATGGTTCACTCAGATAAAGAATCTGAAATATATTCTCAGTATATGTGATGAACAAGTTGAGAAAAAGCCTCTTCAATACACATTTATTATTATTTTTTTGGTTCTATCATAGTTCTGCTTAAATTTTAAAAAATACCTTTATCTTTTTCTGATTCAAATAAATTAAGAGGCTCGCTATGATCGATATTTTGTCTAAAAGGGATTGTAATAGCAATGATACTACTGCCTTACTGCATTTTATTTTCTCGCCTTCAGTGTATAACTAGTATGTTAAAGACCCTTCAAATCAGACAATGAGAAGAAGGGTCACATTTTTGTACCGACTAGTTAATATATAAATATGTTTTCCATGGGATAAATTAAACCACAAAAAGGCTTTCTGAGAAAGAAAATAATTCAAATAATTAACTTATTAAAATTTGTAGGAGTGGTTGATATAACTTTGTTGACCAAGAAGCAATGCATACTTTTGGAGGCTGTCATATCGGTGGATGCACGTTCAAGTTCTAATTAGTGCTATTTATAAATTGACTATTTTACTAAATAATGGAACTGTTCAAATGTTAATTTATGATTTATGATAATAATTTTATATATTTATTGTTATCAATTTAATTGCCCTTTTTCCCTTTCAAAGGTCATGGCTGGATTTTGAACTGACCAACTCAAATTCATAAGACCTACTCCAAACAAATAGAGCTATGATGCATTGATTCATATAACAATTAAAATATATACCAAACAAGGACCTAAGGGGCTGCATTCCTTTCTTCCAATGAATTTTTTTAGATCTTTTATTTGAACTTTTCTCCCTGTAGGTCAGGTTTTACAGATATTTGGGATCAGCACCTCTCAAACTTGCTCATGTTGCAGAACTGCAAACGAGGAGTCTATCAATCATGTATTTGCTCAAGGTGAGAGAGTCTCCAGAAAATGGAGAATGATATCAGGCTATTTATATATTGTCCTTAGGTAAGTTGACTATAAACTCTCTTCTTCAAAGCTGGTGGAATGGTAAGCCTAATAATGTTGTGCACAGGCTCTTTCTACAGATTACCCCAGCATTGTATGCTGAAAAATATGGAAGGCCAATTGTGCAAAGAAGTATGGCCACAAAAATATTTCCTTGGTAAGAATCTGGCATTAGATTCTCATCCAACTTAATGTATGAGTGAGAAAAAGGTTCAGCACCATGGACAATAGCTAGAACTGGGACTTCGCTAGCCCTTTTCTTTCCCTGAACCTAAAAGTTGCCTTAGTTTCCTTTTTTATTTTATCCTAAGCTTTAAGTCAAGGATTCTATGCTACTCGATCTTTCTTGACAAAGAGAATGTCTTACTTAGGTCTCAGAACAAGCTACCAAGCTCCCCTCCACTTAGGTCTCACAACAAGCTACCAAGCTCCTCTCCCACCTTCATCAGTCTCTTTCTCCAGCCCTTGTCATTAGTTAGCTAGCACTTCCCTTGCTTGCCATTTGAGTTTTCAAAGTCAAGATGATTGTCCTCAACTACAAGCACAAGCTATCTAGCAAAATGATTTACTTAAACAACAAACTTAATAGTCCTATCATTGTTTATACTGATGAGAGTAGCGGGACAGAGATTAGCAAGTCAGCAGCAGGAGGGATTGCTAGAAAAAGAAATGGGGAACCCATCATGGTATTTGCTAATCCTCTTCAATTCTCCACTAACAGTTATTGTGACACTCAGGCAGCTTTATTTGGTGTTACTTTGGTGCAGTGACCAACACTACAAGCCTGTTTTGATGAGCTTTTAACTTATGACTTATAAGTTAGGAATCCTAACTTATGATTTTTGGCTTATTTTTGTTATATTTGCTTGAAACAAGTGCTTAAGAGGGTGTTTGGTTAAGCTTATAAGTTGATCAAACCAGCCTATAAGCATTTTTTCGTTAATCTCCGCGTTTGGTAAAAATAAAAGTGCTTATAAGCTAAAAATAAGCCATAAATTGGTATCCTCTAACTTATTATTTTTGAGCTTGTGAGCACTTTTAGTTTGACCAAATTTTTTACTATTCTATCCCTAATATTATTTTGTAGTCCCTAAAATACCTTTACTTTAATAAAACCCAAACCCTCTCCATCATGTCACTTCCTCACCCCACGTCTTTAAAACCCAACAAACTCTCCTTTACGACCATTAAAAACATACGAGAATTTCATAAATGCAAACATCAAAAATCCAGAAAATCAAGGAGATTATACCCTTGGATGGCTGCTCGTGATTTGATTGCTCATGATATTATTAATAGTTGAATGGTTTTATTTAAGTAGCAGCAAACAAAATTTCATTAATTGCATATGTGTTTCTTCTATTCAAATATGTGTACTATTTGAGTATGTTATACTAACGAACTTTAGTGTAATTATTAATTATTTTTTATAGCTTATGATTGTAATTTAGCTTATCATAAAATAATTTATATTCATAAGAAATAATTTTATCTAATTAATTATGTATTAAAAATAAAATGAGGCATAAATTATTTCGTATTTTAATTAATTTGGTATTAAGAACTTATAAAAATAACGTTTTTATTAGTATAAACGACTTTAAGGGTATTTAAGTCATTGTAACAGAAAAAATGCTTAACAGCACTTTTTTTGTAAAACTCTTCAGCTGCTTATTATCAGTTTAAGCACTTTTATCCCAATACACAACTGCTTATTTATCAAATCAGCTTCAGCACTTAAAAATACTTATCAACACTTAATGCTTATCAGCTACTTTAAATCAGTTAAGCCAAATGGACTTTATAAGCACTATTTATCTTACCCAAACACTACAAAAACACGTAGAGCTATTTTGGCTTAAAAGTACCTAAAATAAGCCAATCCAAATAGGCTCTATGACAACTACAAAGTACATCTAAACTTTATGCTTCTCTTGCAAATGATTAATGGAATATTAACTCCCCATGACATCTCAAAAGGGATGTGGAGAAAATTCAAGACCAAATCAGGGGGAGAAAAGTGTTATGGAACGGAAAAAACTAGAGAGAAAATCGAAGCATTGTTTCTTGTGTTTAAAAATAAAAGACTACATCTCTATTTATAAAGAAATAAAGTAAATAAAATAAAATAAATAAAATAAAATAAAATATGTTATTTTCCTTATAGATACTAAACTAAAAGAAAACTAAATGTTTTATAATTAATGTAGTAACAAGACTTAGAAGGAAACTAAATGTTCTACCATATTCTTATACTAAAAAGGAAGTAAATCTTTCTACCATCAATTAAATCATAAAGTAGAAGAAAAGTAAATTTTAACAAAATGTACAATTTTTTCATTGTTATAGAGAAGGCAATATGGTAGCTAATGCACTGGCTAAGCATGCTACCCACCTGAACCACAGTATGGGCTATCACCTTGAAAGGGACCTCTCCATTATATGTTAGCTAGTATTTGGACACGTGTATTGCATGTGTATTCGGCCATGTGAATAGTATGATGGTATAGATCATAGTAAAACAGCTGTGCAATGAGTAAAAGAATATTTCAGAGGAAAAATACAAATTGAATTTGGTGAGCAGTTAGTCTATTCGAGTGATTTGATTGTTAAACTACAAATGATCAAATTATGCCGTTTAATAGGGTTCAGTCACATTATTATTTTTAGGGTTTGATTATAAAGGCTAGCAACTTCAGTTGACACAATGTATGAAATCTTAATAATATAATAAAATAAAAGTAAGTATAAAGTGTATAGTTGTTGTCAATTTTGTGATGCAGTAATTTAAGTAATATGTTAAAAGGATTATAATATAAATTTAGACTTAATAGCAACCGATCAATTTGGTATTCATACCAAATAATAAAGCATTACAATTAAAAGATCATTTGAGCTCCATATTCACGAACAAGAGACTTGATGTATGCAAAGAATCTTGTTAAAAAGCATTGGGTGTAAACATACGATTGAGCCTTTAAAACTAACTTCAATCAATACAATCTTTGTAGACTGGAAAATAATAATAACAATAAAAAGTATCCAAACAATTTCTTAAAAGTTCTATAAAGTAGAGATTTAACTATCACTAAAATTATCTAACAGAACTCATTCTTGTTGGCACATTTGACTATGCCGATCAGAGAAAAACAACAAAATGTCAAGGGTGATATCTCTAAAATACCTCAATAATAATTCTAGAGACTATCACTTTGGAATAACACAGTGCAAGTCAATCTCAATGGCATAAAAAAGTAAAACAAACAAGCAATACTTATAGTTCACTAAAGGAAAAAGAAAATTCTCATTGAAGGTTGTAAAGCAACTATTTTCTAATTTTCATGTTCCTTTCGTAGCTCCGAGAACTTGTCTTTTATTCGCACCTTTCACATTTTCTTTCTGGTAATTTAATCAACTTATTGAACTCTATTAGTAACAAAGTTTTTTTGAACTAAACATAGAAAATAACAAAGGAAAATAAACTTACCTAGTAAAGTTAAAACTTTCATCTAATGGTGATGGTTATACTTATTCATATTACTGTCATTAGCTCAACTGCCCTTATATTGGGCTGGTCTTTAATTTTTGGCCCTCCTATCTCATTGTTTTAGTTTTTATCCTTCAACCCTTTAAGTAATAATAAGTGGACAAAATTATCCCTCCCATCCCACATAGCTTTGGTTTCTTCTTCAACTCATCTTCTTCCCCAACATCATCCTTCTCTCCTCCTTCAAATTTCAAACCCAGGAGCACCAAGTACCAACAATGATGGATTTCAAATTTCGCTATCAACTTCTCTATAACGGTTTGAAGTTTTCATTGGCATTATCTAAACAATTTTTTCTTTACTAACTACCCAACCAATCAGGTAACCTCATTTACATATCTAAAAATACAACAAAAAAATGGAGAAAATGGAAAAAATGATATCATTAAAGCTATAGAAGTGATATCATTACTGTCGACATAGTGCAGAGCACATTCCAGCCACCAAAAATTTACCCTCCCTTTTTATTGTACTTTTTAACAATTTTATATTTTTGGGAAGATGCCAAAGAAGCAGCACTTTGCCACTTAATATGGCTAGCAACAGATACAGTTTAATAAACTTGATGTCATTTGGTATCAAGAAAGGCACTGCCACCAAGCACCTTAATTAAGTAAAGCTGTGAGAAAGGATAGAATGTCGCATGTTTTAAGTGCAGCAAAAGAAATGTATACTGAAGTCTAAAGGTACAGAGGTTTACCAGGGTGATACAGAATAGAGATGTCATAAAGCCACCACATTAGCTTTACCAGGGTGATATAGATAGAGATGTCATAATCCTTCAGGAGCTCCATCCATTTGGCTCGCGCCGGAATTAAGATCTCTACTCAGTAAACACATGGCCGAAGGCTACGGTGATCGGTGAAAACCTCACAATAGACACCGTACAAGTAATGCCTCCAAAGCTTCAAGGCGAAGACTACGGCCAGCAACTCCAAATCATGGGTAGAGTAATTTTTCTCGTGAACTTTCAACTGACGAGAAGCATAAGCTATCACCCTACCCTCCCCGCATCAACACCGTATCCAAACCCATACGGGAAGCATCACGATGAGGCCGTGAAGTCCTTGCCCTCCACGCTGTAAGGCTAGGATCGGGGGCATGTGTTATACCTCGAAAAAAAAATTGAGTCCATGAAATAATTCTGCGTGATGAACGACCCTATGAACGTAAGTAAAAATCGTAATTAAAACCGAAAAAAAATCTGATTTTTTTTCATTTTCTACCTCTCTCTCTCACTCTAAACCCTCCCAAACCCTCCTAAAAGCTCTCTAAATCTTTTAAGTTGAATTTCCTCCAAATCAAACCAAGATTTCATCTTAGGAATTGGAAACTAGTTAGGAAAGGATTATAGTATTTGGTGCTTGATGTGTGGCTGATTATTGAAGCTTGGAGCTAGAATTTTAGTTGAGTTTTTTTGGGCAATAAGGTATGTAATATACTCTATTCTTGTTAATTAAGTTATTCATGGGAGAATTCCCTAGTTTAAAGTGAAGGGAATTATGTTATGAAGTCATAGATTAGTTGGTTGATATGATTGCCTTGAGGGTTATTTTTTTTATTGGAACTTTGAGAGATTTCTAGGTACTTATATTGCTATATGATGTTGTTGATAAGTTGTTGTTCTTGAATTTGGAAGAAGAAAATGTGTTGTTGATGTTCCTATGGAAATTGAAGGGTTTCGGGTAAGGTTGCAAGTTGCTTGGGTCGTATGAAATATTGTGGAAATTGTTTAAAATGTTCTTGAATATTGTTTGAATGGTTTCGGATTAGTAGTTGAACGTACGAATGTGGAGGTTGGTTTGAATGTAAATAGTTGGATTGAATATAATGGGATGTTGTTGAATTATGTAGAAAAGTGTAGTTAATGTTAGAATGCGTTTTGAATTGATTGTTGATGTTCCTAGAATGTTTGTTGGTATTGTTGTTGATGAATTTGGCCGAGTTGAAATCTCGGGGTTGTTGCATTTATAGGGGAAGTGCGCCCAAATTTACGAGAATAAGTGATGGTTTTGGAATTGAATTCTTCGATGTTTATGGCTAATGTTGATATCAAATGACGTGTGTGTAGATTTTGAGAAACCGAGACTTGGGTTTGGATTAGCTTAGGAAGCAATCGAGGTATGTAAAGTTTACCCTCCTTCTTTTGGCATGTCTTAGATATGGCTAAGTTATGATATGTTATGAGCTTCGGGGGTAATTCTATTCTTAAAAATCCGAGCACGTTTATGAGCCATATTTGCTTTGATGTTGGCACCTGTGGACAAGCTATGGTTTATGTATCTTTGTATGATTGAATTTCAAAAGTCTTATAAAGAATTTTGCTACTAAAAGAGGCCCCTGGACTTCAAACGCCCGTAACTTTCGCATACGAGCCCGGATCGCCCCGAAACCTAATAGGTAACTTCATAAGGCATAACGTTCCCCCAACTCTCGTAGTCGGGCTCGGATGGGATTGGTACCCGTACGTGGGCCCCGCGACTTTCTCTATGTACTTTGACGATTTTTTTTTTGAAAGAATATGATATGACTATTATTCCGATTTCAAGTACGATCGTTACTTATCTTTCGAGTTTGTAATAATGATTCGATAACATATGATGACTATGATTTTCGAGGCGGGCTCGGATTGGGTTGACGCCGTCCGTGGGTCCCGCGACTTTTCTTTGGATAATCTTAACGACTTTTTGAAAGGAACTTAATATGACTACCTTGACCCCGAGTATAATTATATATTTATCGGTTGAGTCGAAATAGTGATTTTTATGTATGGGATTTTTGATACGTGACTACGGTTCTAGAAGTTCGGTTTGATACGTTCTCGAGTAATATTCGGAAGAAAATCGGATTTGACTACCGTTTTGGCTTACAAATGATGGTTCGCTTTGATTAA
Organism: Lycium ferocissimum; assembly: GCF_029784015.1. Classification (NCBI taxonomy): domain Eukaryota; kingdom Viridiplantae; phylum Streptophyta; class Magnoliopsida; order Solanales; family Solanaceae; genus Lycium; species Lycium ferocissimum. Next base: position 47,849,128 of record NC_081350.1, on the reverse strand, counting down.
CCTATTAAGTCTTTGAAAATGTTTTAAACTATATTTGGCTACTCATGATTTCGGCATTTTTGTTACATTTTAACCAAGTCCGGGCGGTTGTTATCGTGCGCACTATTCGCAAGTATGATGTGATACGAAGTATGATGTGACCGGTCGTCGAGCCCCTTGGCCGGGTACCGTGTATATATGTTATGATGTGTGACGGAAATGTTCGGAGATATAAAACCTTCAAGTATGATGTGTTGTGGCGTCCAGATGGAGTAACCACGTGCTCGTCCCCCTGTCCCATTGCGGACCGTATGTGGTATGTGATATGATAATATGATGACATGATGATATGTGATAATATGACGATATGATTATTATATTATATATGGACGGCCGATACGTCTTCAGACACATATTATATTATACGATCGGGCCGTACGCTTCCCGGATTATTATATTATATATGGATCGGGCGTACATTCTCTGCAAGATTATTATATTATATATGGATCGGGCCGTACGTTCCTCGGCATTATCGTATTATTTATGGATCGGGCCGTCGATTTCCTCGGCATTTGGTTAATGTCGCCCTCATGATGTGTTTGATTTTCCGTATGTATTTGTTAAATGTTTTTTTCAAAAGAAAGCTAAGCCTTTTGGCATTCGATTGTCATATTTGTCTTTTGTATCTCTTAGGTATGATTTGTATGTCGGATGAAAGCATTTTGGTATTCGCTATTGTGCTCACGTTCGTACTCCTTATTCGGCTATGACTTCGTTAGTATGCCATGCTTTTACATGCTCGCACATATTCCTTCGACCCCCTTTCTTCGGGGTCGCGTTCATGCGCGCGGTATATACGGTATTGAGTAGGTGATGTTAGGAGAAGATGTTCCGTCCGGATTGGCAGCTCCATTTCCTCCGGAACCGCCGAGTCGTAGTTCTTTTGTATGGTGTACGAAGTTATGGTAGAGACTTTGCGAACGGTGTCGTGTGGCCGATGTGTCGCCTTTTATAAGCGGCTATGTAAGTCGATGTATTATTCTCGCATTGTTACGAACTTCACATGTTTACGCATTTCATACGATGCTAGCTTTATTTGATTTGACAAAGATGGAAGGCATGTTTGTTTTCAAAAAAATTTTCGTTATGTGCTTACGTCATGTTTTGCGGGCCTAGTATGATTATGAGTATTATGAAAGTCTGCGGGTTCGCTCGGCCCTAGGTAAGGGTCGGGTGCCCATCACGCCCTATCGAAAATTAGGGTGTGACACTGTGGTCAAAAGAAGCTTGAGGTTTTGAAAGCTCTCCTCACAATCATCCGTCCACTGGAAAGGAACATCCTTTTGAGTCAATCTAGCCGGCGACGAAGAACAAGAAAAATCCTTCACAAAATGACGGTAATAGCGGCCAAACCCACCAAACTACGAATCTCGTAATGCAGTGGGCCTCGCCCAAACTCTCATAGCCTCAATCTTCTGTGGATCAGCCATAATCCCCTCCTTGGACACCACATGGCCCAAGAATGCTACACACTTTAACCAGAACTCACACTTAGAAAATTTAGCAAACAAACTATGTTTCTTCAACAAGCCAAGGATTATATGAGAATGCATTTGTCATGCTCCACCTCCTCTTGGAATACACCAAGATGTCATCGATAAACACAATCACAAAAGAATCAAGGAACGATCCAAAGCATGCCATTCATTAAGGTCATAATGCAAATTTCTGGCATCGTAAGCCCGGAAGACATCACTAGAAACTCATGCTGGCCATATCTCGTCCAAAATGGCCGTCGAATATCCTCGCTTCTACCGATGATAGCCGGAACGCAAATCAATCTTAGAAAACACCGAAGCACTCGGCTTCGGTCAAATAGATCATTAATACGAGGCATAAGGCAATCGTTTCAGATAGTGACTTGTTCAATCAAGGTAATCAATGACATCCTCACGGTCCTGCCTTTCTTCTTCACAACTAACACGGAAAGCACCCCCAAGCGGGAGATGCTCCTACAATGAAGCCCTTGTTCAATAAATCCCGCAATTGTTCCTGTTCTCTTCAACCCTACCGGGTGCCATCCGATACAGGCGGACAGAAATAGACGAGTACCCAAGTCCACGTCGATATAGAAATCAATGTCACGGACTGGGTGGTATACCCGCAAATCTGCTTTAAAATACCTCCGCGAACTCGCTCACAATAGGAATAGACTCAAGGGTGGAGATGCAATGTCGTATCACGAACATGCGTCAAATATGCCAAACACCCCTTACTTACTACCCCTTCGCACGAAGCCGGAAGAAAATAATCTTTCTTCGGAGCCGGAACTAGAGATACTCTCTCCACTTAAGCCCAGGGATGCGCCCGCATGGCTAGCGATTGTTTTTGGCGTGATAGTCCAAGATCGCATGATAAGGAGAAAGCGGACATACCCAATATAATCATCAGTTCCATCATATCCGGAATCATCAAATTCTACCCGGTGTCATACCTCATAAAAGTAACTAAACAAGACTTGCGTCTCGATAAACAACTTAAATAATCTCCTACCGGATAGACACATGAATAGGTATATCTATGCTATCACACGGTAAATCCCAACCAACTCGCATGAAATGCAGATATATACGAATAAGTGGGATCTCAGATCAAATAACATAGATGCCGCTCTATAACGGGCGTAAAACGGTACCGAGATCACAAGATCCGAGCCTCCTCGAGCCTGCCTCAGAAACGAGCAACAATGGGCTCCACCACGCCCGCACGGGATTCCCTCTGAATCGTGAGTACCACCTCTAATGGTCGGGACCCATCATTAGAACCACAAGTACCGCCTGACCGAGCACCGCCTTCCGAGAAGTCCCTCCTCGACCATCGGATTATTTAAGTCCCGTGGATAATCCGCCTGGGGGGGAATCTTTGAAT
>NC_081350.1:47811422-47846118 GCF_029784015.1 Lycium ferocissimum | reverse complement strand
AAAATTAGACATTTTGAACTAGAATTTCTCTCGGTCAAGATATCCAGGATTGAATAATATCAGAGACCAAATAGAATTGAAACAATAATTCAAAAAAATAAAATAATGGATTATAATTTATATAAAGAACATCATCATAATGACAACGCCAAATCCACGGTGTAACTAGCAATGAACCTAATTTTACTAGCTGATGATGGAGGAGATGATGTCGGTACAGAAACACCAGAATGAGGCAATGTAGGAACTTCCAACGGTTGTTGATCATGGACTAATACAAGAGGATTTTGCCGGAAAGTAAACAATGAACACGACTGGCTATTTATGTAAAGATCCATCAAAATTAGACAGTTTAAACAAGAATGCCTCTCAACCATGATTGAACAAATCCAATACAATATAGAATCGAAACAATAATTTTAAAAAAATCAACGAATTACGTAAAGAACAACATCATAACAACAACACCAAATCCCACGGTGGAACTAGCAACGACACTAATTTTATCAGCAGATGAAGGTGAGATGGCGCCGGTGGAGATGATGTTGGTACAAAATCATCATTAGGAGGCACTGTCGGAGCCTCAACAGTTATTGATGGCGGACTACTAGCACTAGGGGATTTTGCAGGTGAGATTTTAGGTGCATTTTTTGGTGATGATGATGAAACAGGTGATATTTTAGGTGCAATTTTTGGCGATGGCGCCGAAGATTTAGGAGATGGTGATGAAACAGGGGATTTAGCAGGGAATGATGTTAGTGGAGGAACAGTGGCAAGTGTGTCGACTTCAAGTTTCATTCCTGAGGCACAATGTCCACCAGTGCCACAAATGAAATATCTCTTGCTTGGAGAAGATAAAGGGCTTACTGTCATTCCTCCACCATTTGTTGATATTGCATTTGACGTCCGGCAGGTATCATAATCAGCTTTTGTAACTTCAAGAACATCATGGTTTGGGGTATATGCAAAAACTGTCAAAGGAAAAAACAATATTAGAAAACCTTAGTTTGAAAAGTGACAAAAAGGATTTTAATTGACTGAATGGTAATAAATGACTTCCATCTCTAACAATAGATCAGAGGTTTGTGTCACATCGGAAGTAAGTAAACCAACATGCACGAAAATACTGGAGAGCTTTCGAACTTTGGATATGGAAAAAATTCTGTTAGGGAACGTTTTCCCTTAAATGGGCCTTACACGGCGCAAATCTAAATTTGTCGGGTCCCAATGTGAATACCGAATATGCGTGGAAAATAAAGTTTTTTTTTTTAAAAAAAAAACGTGCACGGTTGGTTCCTGGAGTGATAGAGTCCTCTCACCAATCGCATGAACCTCAGAATAACAAAGACTAGTCATTTTCAAGAGAGAAATTTGATGGGGCAGAGACAAGAATTAATGTCAACCCCTCCTTAGTACGAAGAAGGGTGGGTTTCAGAGAAGATTATGTCAAGACCACCTATTGCATAGGTTAAGAGCAGTTGTTTGTGCTTGAGCTATCTTAACCTTTGTTTCCAGGAGTCCAAATAGGCTAACATTTGCATTATGCATAAACAAATGCATTTGTCTTTGCTTGTCAGCTCTATTTAAACCCCTAGTGTTCCAAAATCCCAACCTATCCATGAGGAATGGGGTTAACCCCATCCCTTTCATGCCCAGGGCCAGTACCTCTTCCTTCTCCATTGGGACTTAGAGGACTTGAATTAAGCTGTGTATCTGGATCAATAATTGTCAAACGCAAGGCATTGCTAGTTGCAGTCTAGGTGCTTGTTGTGGCAACATTCTTTTGTGGACTTGTTAGTTAGCCTTTCCTTGTGTAACACCCCGTACCTTTAATTTAAGCTTTGACCATGATGCTAGACTTAGAAAACCAGATAAAGAATATAGGAATTGGAATTTCCTCTTCAGTTGTAAGATGGTGGTTTACGCCCATGAACAGTGACCGTATTTCAGTATACGGCCTGTATTTCAAGTCGTAAAACTGGTACCAAAGATTTCTGAGCATTCTGGAATTTGGCATTTGGAGGTTACATTATTAAATACAGACCATATTTTGAAATACGGCCCGTATTCAAAACGTATTTGGAATTTGGGAAAACTTCCTGGATGAAAGTTGTAGAGCTTTGAAATACCTTTCCAACGATATATTATGGGGGTCAAACGGACATCTGTGCAAAGAGTTATGGCCATTTTCAAGAGTCGCAAGGTAGTCCACATGTAATACGACCGTATTTCAAAATATGGCCCGTCTTTCAAAATACGGCCGCATTTTACCGGGCGTAAAATTTAATTTTCCCGAACGGATATATATTCGTCCATATCAGTTCAAATCATTATTTTTCATTCCTTCAAGCCCTAGAACGACCTCCTACCCTCTCCCATCATCAAGAACACCAAGGTAAGCCTATTCTAAATATTTCAAGCCAATTCTAATATATATCCTTGTATTCTAAACAAGAAATCATCATTCCTAACCTAGGGTTTTTAAGAAAACCCATCTCAAGGTTCAAGATTCAAGATTTTGGAAATCTTCTTCAAACTTCAAGTCTTTAATTCAAGTTTTGGAGCATTACCAAGTATGTAGGGTTGCTATCTACATGTGGGAACATCATTGTTCTTCCCCACGCCTCTTCTTCCATAAAAGTATGAAGCTTTACAAAAACTAGGATTTTTAACCATGTTTATGATAACCCTAGGTCCATGTCCCATGATTATATTATGTATTGAATTATTACTAATTCTTCATTGAGTTCTTGATATTTCATTATGATTATTGAGAATCCGTCTGAAATCCATGAAAACTCATACTTTGCATCCCATGGGTTCCTACATGCAAGTTATGAATCATTATGTTATTTTCAAAAAAACACACTACATGATTTACAAGTTTTCATGCAAGTATATTATGTAACTATATATATTGTTCAAACCCACACTGGTACTTTTTCCATCTTCTCCTTTGTTACATAGATATCTGCCTTCCAAGGTTTGACAACAATTGGCTTTTTGTCAAACATTTGGACTCCTTCTTCCATTGCCTTGTCCCTATTTTCAGCTTGATGAAATCTTACTAAGAAGACTCCCTTATTAACTTGAGCTATTTTATCTATTCCCCGATTCTTCCATATCCTATTGAAGTACCCTTCCATTACTACTTGCGGGGGATTAGACCCCATCACATAGCACACAACAGCTGTAGACCAGTGGGCAATTTCATCCTGGACATCATCTAGTGTAATTTTCACATTTACGCTAGGGTTCTGATTAGCCGTAAGATCAAATCCCACTGTTTGTGGTGGGGTTCCTACTATGTTACTCCATGTAGTATTCAGCTCAGCACTCAATTTAGGGGTTAGGGTTTGCAATTTACTAGAATTAACCGCAATTCCCACTTCTTCCTCGACCATATCATCGCCTCTTCCATAAGACTAATTTGTTATCTCACTGGTGTTCCTTCCTTTGATTCATGAGCTGATGTCGTCCTCATCACTAACGGAGTTATTCCTTGGAGGATATTGACATTCTTTGTTTTCTTTGCACACCTGATTTTGGAATCCCTTTCGGACCCCTTATGGGACTTTGAATCCTTTGGATCTGCTGCCCTCTTCCTCCATTTCTCGATTTCTTTGCCAGCCGGCGCCGAGACGAAATCTCCTCCTAGAGAGAGAAGGGCATTTATATTCAATTATGACATTCTATAATTTTTACCCATTTCATTGACGGTTAGACCATATCATTGGCTGCGCTTATTTTCATTTAATATTCGAGTTGTTTTTGCAACTTTCATTTGTTTTTTTCCATATTATCACAAATAATCTTGACTCGGTAAGAGCAGACTAGATTTGTATATTCGTTTGAGTGCAATTACACGTTATTGACTCCTTACAAAGTCCATTATATCACAAGAACATGCTACAATATGGAGCATTTTTGTAAAAAAGAATTGGGCATGGTTCGCTCGGATAAAGAATCTGAAATGTATTCTCAGTATATGTGGTTAACAAGTTGAGAAAAAGACTCTTCAAGACACACTTATTATTATTTTTTTGGTTCTATATCATAGTTCTGCTTAAATTAATATGTTTTCCTTTATCTTTTTCTGATTCAAATGAATTAAGAGGCTCACTGTGACTGATATTTTGTCTAAATGTGACTGTAATAGCATTGATACTACTACCTTACTGCATCTTATTTCCCCGCTTCATTTGTAATAAAACTATTGTAAGGACCCTTCAAATCAGGCACTCAGAAGAAGGATAACACCTTGTACCGACTAGTTATTATATGTATAAAATATGTCATCCAAAGGAAAAACAAAAAACCCAATAAGGCTTTCTGAGAAAGAAAATAATTCAAATAATTAACTTATTCAAATTTGTAGGAGTGGTTGATATAACTCTGTTGACCTTGAAGCAATCCATAATTTTGGAGGCTGTCGTATAGGTGGATGCACGTTCAAGTTCTAATTAGTACTCTTTATTAAATGACTACTTTACTACATAATGGACTTGTTCAAATGTTAATTTTTAATTTATGATAATAATTTTATTTATTTATTGTTATTGATTTAATTGCCCTTTTTCCCTTTCAAAGGTCATGGCTGGATTTTGAACTGACCAACTCAAATATTCATAAGACCTATTCCAAACAAATAGAAATATGAAATGCATTTGATGCACAGAACAATTAAAAAGTACACCAAACAAGGACTTAAAAGGTTGCATCCTTTCTTCCAAAATATTGAAGAGCTTTTGCCTTCGCTTTCCAATGACTTTGTTTAGATTTTTAATTTGAACTTTTCTGTAAGTAGGAGTTTGGACATGATTGGTGTGATACTTAGATAAAAATAGTATTTGAAGTTGAAAAATGGTATTTATAAATTTATTTTATGTTTAAACATGTTTCACTTGAAAAGAGGTTATATTTTGAGAGTAATTTTTTTTTTTTTACTTGAAAAGCTGATCAAACCCAGAAATTAGTCAAAAGATTTTGATGATTCTGGCGAATCGCCATAAACTTGCGTGTAAAGATTTCAGTAATATGTTTTTGCTTCAAAATTGATCCAAACTAATCCAAATTAACTCGAAATGATTCTATTTTTGATATTAAACCTTCTAATACCAGTTCCAACAGTTTTCAATGATTAGATTCAACCCAAATCTTCAAAATCAATAGACCACTTTGTCTTCTACAATATAATCAAACTTAAAACTTAATAGGGCATGTAGCGGGCGTTGGGAATTCTAAGTTTAAACGACTCGCACATACCTTATAAAGGAGGGAGGCGTCCTAGGAAAGTACAGTTGTGAATCGTACTGGGAAAGTCGAAAAAACTTGCTAACCACTTAATGGTGCTCTAAAGGATATATTTTAGAGTCGCCACCTAATTTTTAGGAAATTAGGAAAACCAGTTCAAAAAGGGTTCATTTGAAATAGTTATTTTACGACTATCCTAAAAGAAACATAATCTATCAAAGTATGGGTAAGGGTTCTGGTGATCTCCCGGGGAAGGTGTTAGGCACCCTAGTGTTAAGGATCCGTTCAATCGCGGTTTACCTACGGGTTCTAATAGTTTACCTTATGATTATAAATTATTTTTGACAAAAATTGCTTAAGTCTAGATTTCCGCAATAAAAGTTTGGTCTATTTCATGCAAAAATATCACACGTCGGGTTTCGAACTTGGACACCTATGTTAAGACCCGATGGCACTTAACTTAAGTAGAACACCACATAAGCCCACCCTTTAAAAGTCTTTTGAAAATCTTTTATCTTTTAAGAAAAAAGCCCCTTTATTAGGGCATACTATTATAAACCTCATAGGTTTAACCTCATTCCATTTTTAGTCCCTTATCTTCTCTTTAATTCAGGTTGGTTTTTTAAGTCCAAAGTTGTTTTTATCTAAGCTCCTAATGCTAATATATCAATCCTATTTCACAGTCAAATTATGAACGAGGCAAACTTTTATTAAGAGTAATTCGCATTTCACATTCGTATTTCACATCTGTTTTATACATAGCCTTAAGAATCTATTTTGGCAACTCTAAATTTAGAATCAATCCTAAGTTCTATTCTATAAGGGTTCCAACAATAATTAAACACAAGTAACAGAATATGTTTCAAAAATAAGTAAAGAGAGGGAGACAAAGGAAGGTGGAGAAGGGTCATCTGACTAAGCCTATCTCCTCGCCTTCCAGGACCTTTAGTTGTAATTCCGTTCTGCTTTTATTTTTTGTCTGAAGCTCCAAATGTCCAAGTCTTTGCCTCGTCTTTAGTATTTTTCTTCTTGTCATTCCCTTGGTCGTATTCCATTCTTATGCTCCACATGTCATATTTGTCCTTGTGATATTTCCAGTACTTTGTTTATTTTGTGCCTCGCAAAATTGGAAATGAGAATGATTAGTAAAAATGATACGCCACCCTCATAGGGTGACGTTTATAAACATAAAATACATTACCCTTCGGTTTCGCATCAAACTGTGGGAACTTTGAATACGACGGGCTCAAGGCTCACAATTCTTTCCTCGCGTCACTAATGAGCCATCATCCAAGCCCCCGAAGGATAATTACCTTTCCCGACTAAATATTATCAAGTTAAGTATCTATTTAAATCAGTAGAATATCTAATAGTAGTATCTATTCTTTTCAATGAAATATCCGAAGTGTAGTATTTGTTCTTTTCAGTAAAATATTTGTTCCTTTCAATAAATCAAGTATAGGAATCGATTCTTTTTAAAAGCGAGGCCTCAAGTTAAACAACTCTTCATCGGCCCTAGCGTAGTATCAAGTTCTAATCAGTTGGATTTTTCACCAAATGTAGCAGTTCGTTCAACTTTTTTTTTCCAGCAAGATACCGGCAAGCTGCTCTAAAACAGTTTCAAGACAACAAATGCCAAAGCCAAAGATGTAGCAGCAGTAGGCTAAGCAAAGCAGCAGCAATGGCCTCTAAACTGAGCTAAATGCACCAGCAATGGCCTCAAAACTGAGTAAAAATGCACCAGCAGTGGCCTCAAAGCTGTGAGCAAAAAATGCAGCAGCAATTGTCCCGAAACAAAGAGATCAGCCAGCCCAAACAGCAACAGCTAATGAGCCTCAAAGCTGCCTAAAACTTGGTTCAAAACCATAACAACAACCATTCTTAGTCAGGCGTAGGATCTATTTCTTTTAAGTTCAGCAGAGGCACCAACAAATAATAGCAATAAATAGCCTCAGGTAAAGCCATATGTTCTCGAGTGATATTTTTGTCCTCAAATGCAACCAACATGCAGCCATCATATGCAGCAATTGCGAGCCAAATAACAGCAGTAAATTGACTCAATTAACTCAAGTATAGCAATTAATAAGATGCCATGACTACAGGCAACACAGCAAGTGTAGCAAAGCAGCCTCAGAGAGATAGCAAGTTCGTCACGACATCAGTAACAAACTGAGTCTCAAAACTCAGCAATTTTATCAAGGGACCAGTAGGCATGGTAAGTCTCAAGGTGCAACATTTGTAGTATCTACTGCTTTTAAAGTGCAGCATCATTTTGGGCTCAAGATGCAACATCTTGCTTGTCTCAAAATGCAGCTATCACTTGCCATAAGATGCCACAATTGTGAACCAGGTAGCAGCAAGCAAACTTACTCAAAAATAAAACCTTTCATCTTCAGAAAAAATGCAACAATGCTTCAGCTAAACTTAGCCAAAATAGTAATAGCAACCCACAATAGGCAGAACAGCAGTAGCAGGCAACTTAAGAATAACACTATAGTGACATAGTAGTTTACAGAATAACAGAGATAATACATAAAAGCAAGAATGGCTAAAAGGATGTGGGGTAAACTTAGCTCTGAGTGCAGCAAGCCAGTAAGCACAACTTATCCAACCTCAGCTTCCTTTAGACGGCTTCAGAAGTGTAGAAGATTTCTCCAAGACTCAACAATAACTCAGTAAACATTTGGGGATTGGAAATTTCCCCAAGTCATGCAAAGAAAAAGGGGAAGTGAAGGATGAGTATCAAGCACTACATGTCTATTAACAAGCTAGCAACAATGGGAGCATAAAGCAGTTGATTCATTTGACAGATGATCACAGTTTGATCCAAGTTTGAGAAAATAGTTTTGGATAACAAAAGAATTCAAGTTGTTTTCTGAAAGTAACATGAACTATTAATCAATTCATTATTCAGCAGTCAGTCATTTAAGACCCTTAGCACATGAGAGACAGTTGGCTCACAAGAGATGCCATAACTCTTGTCTTCCAACAATCTAGAGGTGACTATTACTTAAATGCAACTCAACAGATTGAAACATCTCAAAGAGTAAGGAACATGCATAGTAAACTCACTGGACATGTCTTCTTATAAACACAACAACTAAACTAGGCAGTCCATCAATAGGGGCTAGCATGTGATCATTAAGCAACTCTCGAACTTAAAGTTAAAGACTTAAGGGAAATTCTGAACATGGCATACTGCATAGATATGGTACTCAACACTGTAATCACAACAACAACAAATCAGTAAATTCTAACTATAGGAACTTGTTTTTCTCAGAATTTACATTTGCTAACACACCTAGGTTGGAACAAACTGTTTCACAGCCCTATTTTGCAAACAGCAGGAAGAAAGTGCATCACTTGATTATAGCACTCTAATCATGATTATTGTTAACAGACACAAGACTAAATACACATTTCACAAATCATTCAGACTTCAAAAGAACAATTTCTAAGTGATATATGATCATTTGAGATACTTGACAAAACAGGGAGAAGACTAAGCTGAATTTACAAATTCTGGACTGAAACAGGAACTTTAAAAGAAGTCCCCCTTTTTAAGAATTCAGACCCTTGAGAACATACTTAGCCAGACTGAGGTTTGATATTCCAGCTGACTCTAAACTTTAAAACTTCATCCAATATTTCTTAAAAGAGAATAGGCACCAAAGAGAGATACACAAAATAAAGTCAAACACAGGTAACATGCAGCCTTGAACATGCTACAAAAACAGCCAGTTTTCTAGCTAAACCTCTTAGTGTATTAATTTTATAATCCTATGTTTTACATGTTACATCCCGTATTCTCGTGCGTTGAGTTGCATCATAGGTTAGTCACATAAGCTCAAAGGACAGGATTATGTTTGAAGTTATAAGATGTTATGTTCAACAAGTGATAAGTAAGTGCCGCGAAGGTTGGAGATTAAACGAATCGGAAAAAAATAAAATAAGTTTTGCTAAGTTTGGGATGTTGAATAAGTTATACAGGATGTATGGAGTTTTGGACATATCCAAGTATGCAAATAAAGAGATCGATGTATAAAAGTTTTAAGTCTCGAAATAATTTCCGCGGATGAACAGTAATCGCTACGGTGAGTCGGTGAACGATCTTGCTACGGTGACTTGAGCAACTATATAAAGGGGTTTAACCCCTCATTTTCAGCCCAAGAATCGCCCAAAAATATTTCCCAAAAATTCTAGAGAATTCTCAACCTTCCCTCCATTAAATTTCAACGCGAGTTAAGTAAAATCTCCGGATTCGGGTTCGCCGTATAGTTACGATTATAATATTGTGTTGCGGTGAATTTGTGGCTTGGGAGTAAGGCAAGTATTGGAGATATCGCGGTATTAGTGGAAGTAAGGTATGAATCTTTCTCTTTTGGTATCATTTAAGGCTTATTTACGGAGATAAATTTATGGAATAATTATGTAGCGAATTCGTTTGTGGAGGAGTTGGAGGAAATATCATATGGTGTATTTGATGGAATATTTTGGTAGTAATGAGGTTGTTGTTGTTTGTTGCCTTGTTATTGGTTGTTGATTGTTGGTATTGAGAATTCGGGATAGGCATATAAATAGGGGAGATCTTTTAGATTTTCGACAGAGTATAGAGTAGTTTGACTTGAAAGTTTAGTATAAGTATACTATGATGAGTCTAATGATAGTGTGAATCCTCTTAAATGTAGACTCACGAATTCGGATGAATAAGTGTGGATAACTGGAGGTTGAACAAGTATGTTAAGGCTAGTCCCTTTCTTCTAAAGGCATGATTCCTTTCTTATGAATCCAATAGATGTTTTCCAAATGTCCCATGATCCTTTTATGTGAATCCATAAATGTTTTCCAAGAATATTCTTATTCCCAAAAGCTAGAAATTCATGATTCATAGAGTTTGTGATTCAAAGGCATGACTTCTTTCTTAATAATCCATAAATATTTTCCAAAATGTCCCTATTTTCCAGTCAAAGATTTATGATTCTATAAGCTTTTTTTGACAACAACAACGGACATGTTTTTACAATATGAATGACGATGTTAAAGATGAGAATGTTTCTATGATGATCATGATGATGATGATTTTAATTCTAGAAATTCCAAAGCTTATGATGTTAATACTATTATGAGATTATTGAGGTTATTTCATGATTGTCTCGATTTTATTCATTGTTGTTGATCTCACCTTATAATAATTGTTCCTTCAAGGTGAGATATAGCGATGATGATAATTCCATAATGAAAATCGGAGGTTACCGACCTTACGTCACTCCGATAGAGTCGTAGCTTTGATTGGGTTCTCATGCATGCTTTATATATATGTATGTATTTTCTCACACCGCGCCGCGCTATAGTCGGCCGGGCATGGCACGTAGATGTGCACACCACTGCAGTGGGCATGTTATGATATTACCCCGGACGCGGGCTAATGATGATAACACCGAGCCTTAATGGCCGAGCATGATACTATATATATGACACCGAGCCTTAATGGCCGGGCATGGTACTATGTATATGTATAGAAATATTTTTTTTAAAGGCTAAGCATGCATGACATCCGCCTTATGAGGCATCCAGATGTACAGGTTATCTCTCTTATTCCATGTTACCTTCCATATCTATATTATGTTGTTATCCATACCTTACATACTCGGTACATTATTCGTACTAACGTCCCTTTGTGACGACTGCGTTTCATGCCACGCGGTGTATACGGATGAGTAGAGGATATTAGTAGAAGATGTTCCAAACGGATTGGCGAGCTCCATTTCCTTCGGAGTGTGGAGTCGGTATCTATGTTATGGTATCTTGATTTATGTTAGAGACTTTGCGAGACGGAGTCACGTATATAACATGTCGGATCTTGTAAGCGGCTCTGTAAGCCGATGTATCATTATGCATTATGTTACAAATTTCATATGATTACAGATTTTACTTGATTTGAGAAAGATGAAAAGCATGTTTTTTTTTTGAAAAGCTTACATTATGCACTCATTTCATGATTTAAGAGTCCAGTAAGATTATGAGTATCACGAGAATCAGCGGGTTCGCTCGGCCCTAAGTAAGGGTCGGGTGCCCATCATGCCCTATCAAAAGTTGGGGTGTGACATTACATTCAACCCTTATCAACCAATAAACATCCTATCTTTAGAAAAATGAAAGAATCAGCAGCCTTTTCAAGACTCTTAGATCCTAAGCATGATGAATCTTTAACTATCAGGGCACCTAACTGATACAAATAAACCACTACCTGCAAACACTCAATATTCTGAAACTAAAAATGACATATTGATAATTCCCAGCCTTATTTAAAACCAAAGAAGACAAACAACTAACTTCCTCCCCCTTATCTAGTATCCAGTTACAAGTGCTTCTGATTTTTGCTATTATTCTGGAAAATCACAAATAATGAAGTGAAATAACCTGTTTCTCAACACCTTGGAAAATAAATAAACTAAAGCATGAGCTTTACTAATTCTTTGAACATAAACAGGTAGGAGCTATAAAAATCTTGTTTCATGGCTAACAAACAAAGAGTTTTCCCAATACTAGTTATCACAACAAAGATCATTTAGAGGTTAAACATCAAAACAAGGGAATGAACCACCTCAACTTCATCAAATAGCTTAAAAGGAATGACTTAGTTAAAACATTTCCTATTCTAGGATTGGTTTAAAGACAGCCAGACCAAGAAATGCTTACACACACCACAAAACAACTTGTTCTAAATATCTCACTAGGCTCACTTATCTAAATAGCATGTTTCATATCAAGTCACCTCAACATCTCTAAGAGCATACTTAGATTATAATGTAAATGGAGAAAAGGCTAATTATGTCTCAAAAGAATGCTTGCATACAAGCAACATAAAAAAGGAACCAACACATAGAAACTGATATACCCAAAAATCATTTTTTCAAAGTCATGTTCTGGAACTAGGATAGGTCTGGAATTTTGTTTCAATTCCACATCAAATTTAACTCAAATTGTCCATAATGGAGAGAAACTAATAAGCACTTAAAATAGAGGTTAGATTGACATTCTACCCTTAGCATACTTTCCAGTTAGGCTAAAACAAGTTTCATATTAGTGGACGAAAAAGAAAAAAGGAAATGAACCACTATGGTGTTGAAATTAAAACGCTTAAGGTAGATTTGATACCTCAACACCAACAGGACAACTGAAGCTCAAACTTTAGATATGTATACATGATAATCCAATGCTGATTTTAAATCATACAAGCTTAGATTTCACAAACAGTTTTAAAGAAAAACCTCTTAATCTCATATTGGTTTTAAAGAAGGTGGAATAGTGAAGAGAAAAGGAAGAAAACATTCTTGATTTCTTGAAGAAAATATTCATGCTAAGATACACACAACATGCAGGTTTGACAAATCTTTAGGACAGAAGTTTGTCTTAAAAAAGAGAGGTTTACTTCCAGGAAACAATGACTGAACTGGTCACTCAAACCATTTAGACAGAAACACCTTAAACTTGAATCATATTGACCATCTCACAGGTTTTGAAAGAAAGAGATTAATCAGTTCATAAGACTAGCTGACCATCTAAAATACATACACTTGATCTTACACATATGATGGAAACCCTTCTTATAGTCAGAAAAGAAAACATACCACTTTATACTCATGAATTAACTAATGTGAGAGAGCTATTGGACTTTAGAGACTAACACTGGAGATTCAAAAGGGATTCTGAAACTTGACATATTCTAAACATTTTAGGAAACAGGACACATCTCTTGGATTTTAAATAATGAATAAGACTAGAAAGGGATGCTAATACTAAAGCATTTCCTACAACAAAACCATTTGTGCGTTTGTTTTTTCTGATTTTTGTTGAAGAAAAAATCGTTGAAAAGGGGTCGTTTGCTGTTACTTGTGGCGTCGTTTTGTTGAAGAAGATGATGAACAGTAGAAAGGGGTCGTTTAGTGTATAGGCGTTAAGGGCCTGTTTCGCTGCGTTTTGAAAGGGTCTGGGGGTTTGAGTGAAAACTTAATACTCCCCTTTCTTTAAAATACATAGCTTCAAACCGACGTATTAACTTAAAATACTCTCGTAAATAATATTCATGAGAAATAAAATTCGTAATACGTAGTTTAAAAATACGAGCTTCAGAACGAGTCCACTATTGGTATACTCTGGATAATATTTAAAAATGTGAAAAAATGCGGCCAAAATGAGCCGTAATTCATACGTCATTTTTAATTAACAATTTATCAAGTTAGATGGAGCGGGATATGTATCTTTTTTTCAAATCACGTTTGTGCAAGTAAATAACTCGTAATTGTTAATTTTTATGAAAATTAATAATTAAACGTCAATTTTTGTAATTTTCTCGGAATTTTTAATTTTTTAATTTTTTAAGGGCATCCTTACTCCGTCTTGGACTCGGAAAATTTGAAAATCAAAGTACGCATTTTATGAGGTGAAAATTAGGTGTCAACAGGGCAAAGGTCAAATTTTTACTCAAAGTATGCAAAATGGTACATAATCGCCTTCGTTAATAGTTGAGATCAAATATGCCCGGGACGTTACTAAAATATAATGGGCTAAAATTTTCCCTTATTAATCAAATGGCTTCCATGTGATGACATGTGCGCTGCACTTGAGGAATAATTTTTTAGAAACCGAGGGCAAATTTGAACTCTTCACATAGTTCAGAAACAAATTTGACAATTCTCCCTAATTTTGTGATTTTAATGTTTTTTATTCCTCCTTTGTCTCTCCCCGTTGCTATGCATGTCTACCACCAATCTCTCTTTCTTCCTCAGCATTGAGATTTACGATTTAAATTTTATAGGTTCAACCTTTAAAATTTCTCAATATTGATTTTACTGTATTAACATAACAAGTTTAGATATAATATTTGTTGAGAATATAATAGGTTTTTTAAATATATATCTATACTTTGGGTCAAAAGTTATGGATTAAGATAACACGAAAGGCTACATTCGCCCCGGTGCTACTGGTAGTCGATCATGTTGGAATCGAGATTACAAATTAAAGTCTTCTATATTGTGCTTAATAGCAAAACAAATTCGGGAAGGAAAAGTAGAATAGAGAAAGAGAGGCAATAAACGTGAAAAGAAATTTTCTTGACCGATACCATACAAAGCTGTGACTGCAGTCTTTTTATAAGGGAAAAACACAGCAAACTTAAGCTAAAATTTAGGAACTATCCCACAATATTTTCTCCTAAATACTAGATAATAAACCACGTTAAACTAATATTCCTAAAGACTAGGACAAACCTAAAAGATAGGAATTTTATTTACTAACAGTGCTTCACTCTTAACTTATTAAAACATGGGATGATTAAGAAATAATTATAAAAGAAGCAGATGGTCTAAACCAAATACTCCCTCCGTCCTAAAAAGATTGACACTTTTCGCTTTTCGAGAGTTAACTAGTTGTTCTTTGACCGTAATTTTTTCATATGTCTTTTAAATATTTTAAATTATTAATTATGGTGACTTACAGTACTTTTTACGTAGTTTTCAAATATGTAAAGATTCTATATTCAAACACACGTTTAAAATTAAGAAGTTTAACTCTTGAAAAGCGAAAAGTGTCAATCTTTTGGGACGGAGGGAGTAGTATTATTTTCAATGTGAAACCAAACTCGCCATGGTGATGACTTGTCAAGATTACTAATCACATTACATCATGACTTTTTCTAAAAGTGAATAGTATTAATTTTTAATGTTCACCTAAACATTGTTAAATATTTCAAAATGTTCTGGAAATGCTAAACGATAAATAAGTTGTGATTCACCTTGCGAAAACAATCATATCACGAAAATTATATATATGAAGTTTTATACATATAAATTACCATTACTGATCAAACCATGTATGCCCAAAAAAAAATAATCTGAAGAATATTTTCCTTCCTATCAAATACACCCAATCCAAGAAAATTTCTTTTCCTGCATTATATCTCTCTACAATGGTCAGACCTCAGCAGGAAGCCAGGAAATATCTAGGGCCTGCACTTTATTTTGCTTTCTTTGTAGGACAATATTGCATGGCCATGAGTTATTGTGATCTGGTGAAGTAGATATTGGAATAATCTACTTCATACGTGGCAAATTTAGATTGGTTGTAAGAGATGAAATCTGCATCGGGTTAGATTTTTTAACCATAATATGTCTAAAAAACCTAGTCATGCTTAATGGTGCACAAATTTGCTAAATAGATTATGCACATGAAACAAAAGTTACAAATTGTTATCCTCCAATCAGAAAACATAATGATATTCCAGGATAAGGACCTTGGGTCATATAAATACTCTAAGTGCATGAAACTAAAGTCAGAAATCAAATATTCTTTGTGTGTAGTACTTGCATTCAAGAGTTTTTGAACTTCTACAATGGCAGCGACAATGACTCTCTCTTCCTTTTCTTTTGTTGGAAAGGCAGTAAAACTCCGCCATCTTCCTTTGAAATCACTGGAAATGGGAAAGCCACCATGAGGAAGACTGTTACTAAGGCCAGACCTGTTTCCTCTGGCAGCCCATGGTACGGTCCTGATCGTGTCAAGTACTTGGGCCCATTCTCTGGTGAGTCCCCAAGCTACTTGATATGTGAGTTCCCAGGAGACTATGGATGGGACACTGCTGGACTTTCAGCTGATCCAGATGATGGAAATCAGGCATAAGCAGCGGAAGCAAATAGCCAGGATCGAGCTTGCATGTGATATAAACAACGCATAATCAAAGATTTTAATCAAACATAAAATTGATACTTATCTCTTGAAGCGTGACCGCGACCGAAAATCGAACCTTCAAGCAGGGGCAAATATCATCGACGTGATTGTCCTCCAGTTCCACGGTCTTCTCTTTGTGTAACCCGATTAATACCAGAAACTGCGAAATTCGTGTGGGCAAATTTCTATGGAAAAGCTGTAGAAACTTGTAAAACCCTTTTCCTCCTAATAGAATAAGATCCTTATTTTATAACTACAGGTATTAGGATTTTCACCCTTTTCCAAAACCTGTTGGGTATTTATTTTCCACCAAGAAATAATATTCCATTTAATTCTTTATTATTCGGGCACATCAGGGACCATCGAATTTAATTAACGAGGCTTCCTATTATGGAATTGATTCGAAATATCTGAATTAATCCTACCATAATAAATTACGAATTATTCCACTAAAAAATCGTAACAGCACTCCTCAGTTCAATTTCGAAATCTTTCATTAAATCTTATTTAACTCTCCATGTTAAGATTACAGATATCAATCAATTAAATTAAATTACTGACAATTTAATTCATTGACTAATTGAATCTTTTATATTTCCGCTTAACTTATATCATGTGACGGATACAAAATCCACCTGCGTTATGGTTTTCACATGAGACTTATAAGCATCCATAAAGGGGTAACATCAATCTCAAAGTCGAGACATGGATTCTATCAACTGATTATTATTTCACAAATGCATTTTACCATTATCCAATTTACCAGGAATACATAGACCCGCAATTGAGTCGTACCTTTTAATAAATCAAACTAATGAACAAATAACATTGATCATAATAATCATATCAAGATTAAGAGTATAAGTACATTTAATGAGATAGAGAAGTTATTTTATATATTCAGTACAAAAACACTTATCTCTCTTGTCGATTCAATACATACAAAATGTACTAGCCAGAAAGAAACTATACCGTTCCCATAATGAAGATACATTATATTAATCTTGTGCTACAATCATACCGATGAGTTTATCCAAATTCCATCTTAGATTGTGAACATAAACTTCATACTTATAAGAACCGATGATTTAATCTTCCATGTATAAGCTAAACTCTATACACTAAATCATCTACTATATGAGTAAAGGACACACATAATAGTACATGATCTATTTAACTCTTTATTAAAATTGAATAAATAATTGTTCTATAATAAATACTACATCCATACACATGGTTAATAGTATATATCCCAACACCAGAAACATTCGCCAAGAACCGTGAGTTGGAGGTTATTCATTGCAGACAAGCTATGCTTGGAGCTCTTGGTTGTGTCTTCCCTGAGCTCTTGGCCCGTAACGGTGTCAAGTTCAGTGAAGCTATATAGTTCAAGGCTGGATCCCAGATTTTCAGTGAAGGTGGACTTGACTACTCGGGAAACCCAAGTTTGGTCCATGCACAAAGCGTTTTGGCCATTTGGGCTTGCCAAGTTGTGTTGATGGGAGATGTTGAGGGTTACCGTGTTGCTGGTGGGCCTCTCGGTGAGGTTATCAACCCACTCTATCCCGGTGGTAGCTTTGACCCATTGGGCCTTGCTAACGACCCCGAGGCTCTTGCTGAGCTCAAGGTAAAGGAGATCAAGAATGGTAGACTTGCTATATTTTCCATGTTCAGATTCTTCGTTCAAGCTATCGTCACCGGAAAAGGTCCACCAGAGAACCTTACTGACCCAGTTAACAACAATGCTTGATCCTATGCCACAAACTTTGTCCCCGGAAAGTGAAGTTCTTAAAAAAAAAAAAAAAAGTGTCTCCTCTAGCATCATATTTTTTATGGCCTTGTAAAGCAATTGTAAATTAGTGAAGATTATATGTGAATTTTGTTTATTTGTGTAGTTCTCAGTTATATTATGAGGCAGTTGAACCCCTAACTTTCAACGCGGAGCATAAAATTAAGTGTAAAAATTTACTAAAATTGTAATAGATAGAAGACATGAACCCATAACTTTTAAAATACAGCGGGTTGAAACTAAGAATCTTAAAAGATTAAATTTATAGAGTTTAAATCTTGGATCCGCCTCTGTTTAGACCTACAAATTGTTGATATTTTAGTGGATTTTAACGCATAAATTTATGCTATGCGTCAAAAATATTGAATTTAGATGAACCTAGCTAGCTAGTATTACAACACTGCATCCCCCGGGAGAAAAGGGTGCAAGTTGGCATTTCACAGGTTCTAAAACAAATGCCCTGTAATAATAACAAGAAAGCGTTTAATGTTCAAACAAGAAAATGCAAACCATTGAAAATTGATATTGAAATTGAAAAGAGAAGCCATTGGGCTTTCTTCTGGATCTATACGGGTCATTTGCACTTTTGTTCCTATTTTGTGTTGGTCCTTAATTTTTGGCCTTCAAAATTGAACTTATGCCTACGGAGGCATTAGTTACGCATCATAATATCTTCAAGTTATGCCGGCACCCTTAAAAAGCTTATGCCTCTATAGGCATAAGTTCGATTTTGACGGGTAAAACTTAAAGACCAGGCCATTTGAAGGGAAAAAAATTAAAGACAAGTCTATTTGAAGGGTAAACCGTGCAATTACTTGGATCTATACAACATATAAGTTATTGGGAAAACTTACGTAAATGTACTCTTTGGCCAACTAGTTTGCCAACATGGCCAAAGTTTCCACTACCTATACACTTCAGTTGTATATATGTATACAGGTATGTATATTATTTGTATAGTGTATGTGTGTATATATATATATATATATATTTTTTTTTTATATAAAGTATACACTACTTATACATTGCGTACATTTTGTAAACTAGATAGTCAAATGATATTTGACTGTAATTTCACCTAAGTTATTTAGCTACTGGTCTACTTACATAAACCAATATTCTTGCTTTTAGATATTACTACTAGCTAGGTTTTCGGCACTATGTTAATGAATACATTCTAAAAGATCATAAATATAATTAAAAGATGCGTTTGAGTTATAAAATAAATTTTTTTTTAAAAAAAGTGTCTTATTTGTGATTTCTAAGTTTGCCTTCAATTACAAAGTTTATCCGAATATCCTTTCTTTTGGGATTAGTTAGCATAATATACTGAACATAAAGAAATATAATTAACGATAAGGGTGGAGTAATGTCTGCTAATCTCCTATAAAATTAGATTAATTGGACTTGATGTGCAATTGTCAAGATATTTGAACTTGATGCGCAATTATTAATAAACTACTTTTTCTCCACCTTACATATAAAGGTTCATCCTTTTAGATTAATTTATGGACTAAAACCACACACTTAATTTAATAAAAAATTAAATATGATTTGTTCAATAAGAAAGGACCAAAGTTGAAATAGAACAACAACTCAGAGACTAAAATAGCTATTTTCTCTTCTTTTTATTATAACATTTGCATTTGCCCACATAATTTTTTAATATTATATTAGTCTTTGTGGAACATATTAACTGCTGGAAATTTTACGAAAAATACTAGATGACGAACCTTGTCGGAAAATACTTGATCACGAACCTTGCAGCAAATTCTTGAAAGCTTGAGGCATGTCAATTAAGACACTGTCCTTAAGGATATTTTACCTGGTATGGATGTATCCCCCAGGATCCAACAAGCTATTCTAATACAAAATTAGAAATCAAAATCTAACAAAGATTAAAAAAAAAAAACCAGCACACCATAATATGGTAGGAAGGTTTTGTATATCTCACATCAAATAAAAGAACATAAATTTATATAGAGGTAAAAGGTCATCTCATAAGAATGGTGAATAGGCTAGCTCTAACAGTAAGAATATCAATGAAATTAGAGGTGATAAATCGCTCACTCTGAAACAAAAGCCAAAGGAGAAAATATATAGGCAACCCAAATGGACAATGGCTCAATTCTGGTCAGTGTAACGTTCCAAACATTAGAGACCATTTAAATCCATTTAATTCAAGGACTTGCATTCCATACTCAATCAAATGGGTCTGTTAATGACATTCAAAATAATTAGTAATAAAAGACCCATTAATAAATATTAAGAGGATAAATAAGAATTTGAATATTCTTTTTGAGATATTATATTTTTTCAACAATCCCCCACATATCTAAAAAAGAATAAGAAGTTTTGGAATGAAATGAGAAGTTTGGGTTTTCACATATGAGTATAATGCGTCGAATTTGGTGTCTCGTAGACTATGAACCAAGTCTAGACAAAATAAGAATAAACTTACAGAATAATTGGTGAAGTTGAGAACTTCTATGAACCAAGAATTCTTTTGTAAGCTCAGTGTCTTATTCTATCACATTATACTCGCACAATTTTTGTCGTTATTGCAGTTTTGCGCTAAGAGGCCATGTGCGTGTCCTGGTATTCATGAGTGCTCTAGAAATCTGTCACAATTTCATTGGAGCGGCACCACTCCACACTCATATAGGTCCACCCATCAAGTGTACTCTGCAGAGCAATACACCACCTATAAATGATATGATAATGGATTAAGAGTTTATAACTCAGCCTCACTTTGCCTTGCAGAACTGCACTATATTCACGCATCATAGGAGAGACATAATTTAATAGTGCACTTTTGATCAACTAATGACTTGTTATTACGCATATGAACCTAATTCATGGGATCTCCAATCACATAGGTTGGGTTACCATCATTGTTAATCTTCTCAAATGACAAAAGTCTCATTCCCCTCGATATTTCTTTTAGTCTTGTGAATCGGCCAAATTCACATCAGACTTCACATAACTCATGGAAATAATTCCATCCCACAACAGCACTGTTTTATCACTTTATGTGTCAAACGAATAATTTTATTGCTTTTGAAAATTTATTTACTCACTACATCAAATCTTTTGCTTGGAAACTACAATATATAAAAACATTGGTTTTTATCTCAGCCTCAATATTCACTAAGAAATATATTAGCCTCATTACTAGCCAACTCCAAACCATAATCTTAGATTTCATTATGGTCTACTTGACTGATTTTCATGTTATTACACCCCCACAAAGGGTAATTAAACACATAATCACTAATGAATTTTGAGATCCACTACCCTCTTTAGTACAACAAATTTTAATTCATCATAACACTTTATCATCAGTTGGTTCTTTCCAAAATAATAGGTCAAGAGAACAAATAACACCATAATATATTTTAGGATCATTATCAACAAAGTAAGTATAAAAATCTTCATCAAAATATTTTTATGACCTTTTGCTTATTCTTCTCTACACATTCTCGTTTTCAAAATCATTTTGGACAACAAGACCACGTAAAATTTTATCACCTTTAAAATACTCTCTCGACATAACTCTAGTAAGAGAACGTAACCCCCACATTTTCAAAATATTTAAGATAGGAAAATAATATTTCATAACTCGTAAGAAGTATTACAAATTTCTCATAAGACGAAATTTCATATTATAAATAACAAGCTAATAATATATCCTCACCCAAGTAAATATGTATAGTTACCCACACACTATAAGAAAATGGGTAATTTGCGGAGGTTAAAAGTTGCAACCCGCGGAGGTTTTAGCCTCCGCTAATTACTAGAGGATACTAAAACCTCCGCAAATTGTAATTTTCAATCTCCGTAAATTACCCTTTTTTTTTAATAATGACACTATGTCATCACCAACAAAATAATTCGAGAAAATAATTTTTATCAATAGTTGGATAAGAAATAAATAAATAAAAATACTAGCATTTTTCGTCATTTATATAAAAATAGTAAGCACACACAAATACACCATCTTTTCAATACTCACCATTCACAAAATATTATTTTTGTTTGATGCAATTTCATCCTTTTCAAATAAAATCTTCACTCCAACGCTAATGCCATTATATTATTTTTTCAAAATTGATTTTAAGAAGAATCTTTTCATTCCCAAGAACTTGAGTAGTTCTTGAACCACCAACATAAACAAATCATTTTTCTTCTTCATCAATGGGTGTAGGACACAAATATAATTTTGTTAGCACAAATATGCTCACTAGCACCAGAGTCTAACACCCAACCTCTTCACATTAGTCACAAGATTTGCTTGAGAAGTGACCACAACAATGATATCATCCGCTTACTCAAATTTATTTTTACTTAGCGGGATTACCATTTCTCTGAATCTTTTCCACATTTAGGGGTATTATCGCTTACTTTGCCACACACAAGACCATAGTTATTTCATAAATCACCACATTATAATCCAAATATAACTTATTCACAAATCAAACATCCGTTAAAAACAAAAGTATTATAGCATCTTAACAATAACACATGTAATCATTTAATTTACTTTGCATCGAAAACATATCGAGATAAAATAATCCGCCAGAAAAGAGCTTTATCCTTAGCCAAAACAGATTTTCAATTTCAAAAGTCACATAATTAAATCATACATTGAATCTCTGCCCCCAAGTGTCTGTTAATACGACCATGAAAAAATATCATATATAAACCTAGGTGGTTAGAACGCTTCACAACACCAATTATAGAACGAGATATTTATCCAATGGCTTTATCAACCTTTTAAATATTGACAGAATATGAGATTTTTAACTTTTGTATGGACTAATGTGCACTAAATTCACATTGACAAACTACAAACCCAGAGCACCAAATAATTTACTACCATAAATACCTCTAAAATAGTAAGGAGATTATATGTATAATATTGAGGCCAAATCTATATATTATAAAGTACGTTTAACATCAAATATTAGCATAAGCATACCTGCAACCTAGATAGGTTGTACTAAGTTATTCTCTATCAATTCTCCGTAAGAATAGAGCGAGAATTATCCTTAAGATTGTTGAAAATCTTACGGAAAATACTTGATCACGAACCTTATCGGAAAATACTTGATCACGAACCTTGCAGGAAATTCTTGAAAGCTTGAGGCATGTCAATTAAGACACTGTCCTTAAGAATATTTCATCCGCTATGGGTGTATTCCCCAGGATTTAACAAACCCTTCTAGTACAAAGCTAGAAGCCAGAATCTAACAAAAATTAAAGAAGAAAACCCAGCACACTATAATTTGGTAGGAAGATTTTGTATATCTCACATTAAATAAAAGAACATGAATTTATATAGAGGTAAAAGGTCATCTCATAAGAATGGTGAATAGGCTGGCTTTAACAGTAAGAAGATCAATGAAATTAGAGGTGATAAATCGCTCCCTCTGAAACAAAAGCCAAAGGAGAAAATATATAGGCAACCCAAATGGACAATGGCTCAATTCTGTCAGTGTAACGTTCCAAACATTAGAGACCATTTAACAAGGATTTGAATAAAATGCTCAATCAAATGGGTCAGTTAATGACATTCAAAATAATTAGTAATAAAAGACCAATTAATAGATATTAAGAGAATAAATAAGAATTTGAATATTCTTTTTGAGATATTATATTTTTTTCAACATTAACAAGTTTGCTTGAGTAGCATAACAGGCCATTAGTAGGTTTACATAACTGTGGATCTAAACAAATTTGAAAAAGATAGTGCAGATACTACAAATAACAACTATAGGAGCCGCCTTTCTCAAACAGATAAGACGATCAACAAATTAACTATGGCAAAGGATTCACAGTGTTAATCGAAAACTTTTAAGTATTTTCGAGAATGTGATATTATTGAATCACTAATAATGAATCTTTTTGAAAGAAAAATGTTTATTCATCAATCCTAACCACCATTTCATAATGTACAAATATATGGCACCACTATCAATTTTTCAATATATAAATTCATTTAGCCAGATTCAAATATGCGAAATACTAATCAATGGTGCCTTTGTTACGGAGAGACCAATAAAAAAGAGGTGACGAACAAGATCGGTCATTCAAAAGTGATATGTATAAGCTAAAGCCAGAATAACAACAATAACAATAACAATAGAAAAAAATAATAACAACGACAATAACAACAATAACTATGACAATAATAACAACAATAACTATGACAACAACAATAACAGCAACAACAGGACTTGTAATTTATTTAGACTAAATTACATCCATATTGGATTTTTAGGTCAAGCCCTCCCGACAAACACACAGGTCAAGCCCTCTAGACACAAACACACACAGAGGACTTGTAAGTTATTTAGGCTAAATTTACATCCATTTGTGAGCTTATTTATTTAGCATAATATACTCTAATTTCTGAAGAGTATTAAAGAAGGGATACACTTCAAATCTAAAGTTACAGCTCCCTCCAACAACTCTTCCACCTCTTTTTCCAGATATTGGAAGTTGACTAATAATACCCTCAAGACACTTCTTACAATCCTCTTTAGAAAGATCCCTTGTGCACTGAACCAATCCATACCATTTTTCATTGTTTACAATATTCATTTCTTTCGTTGCAAAGAAATTCGGCCCGTTATAAGCTTTTTCAGCTATGCATCCCAACATTTCCTTGGTTATTATAGCAATAAACTCTGGATTAGCAATCGCACTACTATTCCACCAGATAAACTTGTTCGTATCGTCGATTTCTCCTTTGAAACAATCGTCGGAATATTTCAAAAGACACTTATTGTACCATATGATGCCTTCTTTACGGTATGGACAACGTTTTCCTATTTCTTGACTAGCAGCTAACACACATGACTTGCAATCGGTATTTGAAACATCGCCACGACACAGTGAAAGCCCGTATGTTCGATCAGGTTTTCTTCCCATTGAGCTAGTTGAGAACCCTGTTGGGGGAGTTTTCGAGTTGAGATCACCTAAGAGATTTTTTAAGTTTTGTGCATAATCACTGTTGGCTGTGAAGAGTGAGTTCGAGCAAATATGGACGAGTGGATCAAGGGAGTTCACTGTTTGTACAAGAATTGCAATGGATGAAAGAAAAAATAGACAAGAGATTAATTTTGAGGATGCCATATTTTGATTGAAAATGAGATGGTATAAAACTTCATATGAGGCACCATTTTATATACTGCTTTAAGTAGAGGGTAGAACAGGCTAGCATTAATTTCGAGAGTAGCAAACTGTGTTAGTTTTTGGCTGGATTTGTAAGTACTTACTTGGTAATTAATGAAAGTTGGCTAGTTAATTACTCTCTTCGTTCCATAATAAGTGACTTTTTAGGCTTATGCATATCCCTTAAGAAAGTGTTCACTCCTAAAAAATTATTTAGGAGTGTTTTTACTAACTTACCCCTAATTAAATGCCTAGAAAAAAAAAAGCTTAATGACTAATAAGGGTCATTTTGGAAGAAGAAATCAATTTCTTCTTGAAATCATAAAGCACTATTTATTTTGAAACAAAATAAAAAGCCTAAAAAGTCACTTATTTGAAATAGAGAGAGTACCCAAAAAAAAAAAAAAACTGACAACTAGGAACTGGACCATTATCGTTCAACGGCTGATTTTATATTTTAGCTTTTGCATTTGTTTTTGCTATTCCTTTTGTGTGGCAAGCTGACTATTTCCTCCAACTAAAGATTTTAGAGTTTAAGTTTGGTGCATTATCAGTGTATAAAATTATTTACACTATCAGGTAATTTTGAAGGAAATATATCTTTGCTTTTATATTTATAATTTATTTAAAGGAAAATTGAATCCTGATTGTAAGTAACCAACGTTTTTCATGGCATTCATAATTGAATGCTTTTTACTAAAGTATTATTTTCTCTCAACATCATGGTAAATCAACCACTGAAGTAATTCTTCAATGTCCAAACATTAGAATCTAGAATCTTAAAAGAAATAATTCATCAACGTCACATTGGAAACTTTTCTGATTGTCATTAGGGAATTGCTGCAATTCCTTATGAATTGAAGTTTTAGTGGCAATACTGTACAATTACTATTAACAATATTTCATTCTGGTGATCCAGGATTAATGTTAGTGGTAAAGTTAATTATTTAAAAAATAATTTACTCATATTCATGAAAAAATACCAATAAATTCTGGAAACAAAACCCAAACAAATATACATATATCCAAGAAAGTTGGATTTGATTAAAGATATGAGAATAGAATTGGCAAAAGATTGGTGTGATTGTTATGGACTGAAGAAGAATAGCAAAAGATGCATTGCTTCGAGGAAGTGGTGGATTCATTCAAAGTATTTCCTATAGAGAGAGAAAATAGATTAAATTTTGAGGGTGGGGGAAGACGATTGGATTGAAAAGGAGAGAGGAGAAAAGGCATTGTTTGAAATTCTTTTTTGCAAAATATTTACCAAAAATAAAATTTTAACAAAAATAATGCGCAGACAGTGCACCAAATTAACTTAAATTCAATATTTTATTGTCTCTAACCATTCCCCTAATTAAGTGCTATTTCACAATATCACGGATTATTCGTGAATTAACTCCCATTTTGATTGCATCATAAGTTACATGTGGTAAAGAATTACCAAGATAACATTTTAAGTAGATCTGTAAACGAATATATTTTGTAGTCCTCACATAATTTTTTTTTATCCTTTTTATCCCGACTTGAAATTTTTATAATTTTATAAATTGTCACACATTTTGGTAAATTTTAAGAACTTTTAGGGCTTTTTTTTTATGCCACTTAAAAAGATGATGTCATGAAAAATATTATAGTGGCCTCCACAAAACCGACGCACACATATTTGAGTTTTTTTATGTAAAAATATTATTAAACTTGTTAAAATATATCATTGTTAAATACTTTTAAAATTTATCAAAAATGTAAGTAATAGCCCTTCCGTCTCAATCGAAAAATGAATTTTGAAGTATGATAATTAATTAATCAAATTTCACGTGTGTGCTATTTTAACATAAAATTATCTAATAAATTACTATATTAAAAGAGGAACTATAGGATACTATTTATAATACTACTACATATAAGGGACAACTAAAGGGCCTTTGTAGTCCTCACAAAAGTTTTCAATAAAATATCAAACTTTTCAATTAAATACTTTTAGGTCCTAATGTTATTTTTTAAAGTTAAATTTACTTTTTGTTCTGAAGGTCTACTTTTCAAAAGCTATCACATGAATTTTTTATCCCTTTTACCCCTACTTGAAATTTTATGACTTTATAAATTGTCACACATTTTGGTAAATTTTAAGAATTTTTAGGTCTTTTTTTTATGTCACTTAAAAAAATGATGTCATGGAAAATGTTATAGTGGCCCCCCACAAAGCATACTCACACATATTTGAGTTTTTTATGTGAAAATATTATTAAACTTGCTCAAAAATATATCATTGTTAAATACTTTTAAAATTTATCAAAAATGTAAATGATAGCCCTTCTGTCTCAATCAAAAAATGAATTCCGAAGTATGGTAGTTAATTAATCAAATTTTATGTGCGAGTCTTTTTAACATAAAATTATCTAATAAATTACTATATTTAAAGAGGAACTATAAGGTATTATTTATATTACTACTATTTATAAGGCACAACTATGAGGCTTTTGTAGTCCTCACAAAAGTTTTCAATAAAATGTCAAACTTTTCAATTAATTACTTTTGGGTTCTAATATAATTTTTTAAAGTCAAATTTACTTTTTGTTCTGAAGGTCTACTTTTCAAAAGTTGTCAAACATCCTATCTTATTTTTCCAGTTTTTTGATGTTTTATGTCATGACCCGCCTAGAGGGCCGTGACGGGTACCCGGAACTAGCTACCGAGCACCATACATCATACTACTATCGTCTTAACCTGTACATATATATGCTCCATAAAACATGTACACATATCCGCATATATAAGCCCGCACGGCAGCAAAAGAATAATATGCAAAATAGACTTCAAGAGTCACATAACCTCTGTTACCCACATACAAGTATCTACGAGCCTCTAACTAGAACTCTGAGATCATGAAGATGGGACAGGACCCCATCATATCCAAATATATGCACAAAAGAATATATCAGAGACGGCACCTCCGGTCTATGGAAGTGCTCCGGTGCAAGCGGATCTGACTCCTAGGAAGCTGGGTCGTCTCCCTGTCTACCTGTGGGCATGAGCACATCATCCAAAAAGAAAGGATGTCAGTACGAACGAGGTACTGAGTATGTAAGGCATGCATCATAAAATAACAGGAGAACAAAAAGATAAAATGAAGATGAGAGGGTAACCGGTGACTGCTTGCCTCTTAAGGCGGAGCCATGCATGCATACGCGTAAATATCGTATCATATATTGCTGCGGAACATGCAGCCCGATCCATATATCAATATATTGCCGTGGAACGTACGGTCCGATCCATCACCCATATAGCTCGCGTCCGGGATGATATCATAGTAGGCCAGCTGATCAGGTGGCTATGCGTCTATAGCGCCTCACCTTTCCCCATATCCCCTATATACATGTACATATCATATATATACATATGATATACGTAGCATGCATGAGAGCCCAAATAAAGATACGCTCTCTCGGAGTGACGTAAGGTCGTAACCCTCCGAGTACATTATGGCGTCATCATCATCATGGGTTGTGTCCTGGGTAATCCATGACATAAACTGAGGCCATATGTTATATAGCTCAGACATAAGCTGAAGCCATATGCTTTATAGCCTGGGGCCATATGTTATATAGCTCGCTCGGACACCAGCTGAGGCCATATGCTTTATAGCCCACTCAGTCACGTCATGAAACCATTTAGAATGCTAAGCTTGAAAATCTTTCGAATCGGAGTCATTGTAAGATTCTTCAGGAACTATAAACTTTTGGCATTCTAGGAGTAGAAATATGATGAATGTCATGTGTGGAATCAAAATATAAGGGTCATGCCTTTGAGAGAAAAAGGGGATAGCCTTACATACCTTTGTGTCTCCTTAACGACGTCGACTAAAAGCTTTCCTTCCGACTTATGATTCTACATACAAAGGGATTTGTACGAAGGTTAGATTGTTGAAGGTATACTTAAGCCTAAACTAAGGCGGATAGGGCTAACAAAAATTGGGCAGCATTTCGTTTGTTTCGACAACTTTCCCTCATATAACAAAACGCCTCTCCCAAACAACACAACGACATCCATAATATTATAGTACGCAAATTCCCTCGAGCTAAACATTATTCAATCTCTAAACTCATTTCCGGAATTCCCCATAACCATAACTATAATACAACTTCATGCTTATCATTTACATAATACTTCCTCGACATCATTAACACCATTTATACTAAAATTATACTTGTATCATACCATGAATCACAATTCAACTACCCTTCTAACCAACATACCATTATTTGTATACTCAAGTTCATATTCAATACTTGTTCCTAATTCAAGTTCTTCAACTACTCAACACCCTTACTAACATGAAACAATTGTAATACTCACCTTTGGTTATGTAGAGACGGTTTTTGAATGAGAATACTTCACTTTAGAAGAACTCCACTTCAATACCAAAGAGATTTTCAACTTCTATTAGCCCTTAGGAAGCATTCACACCCTTGATTCTACCAACTTTTGGTGTTTGATTCTTTAATTTCCCTACTTGGATATGTGTTAGTGTGGTATGGAGAAAATTCTAGAGGTTTAGGGAGTATTTGAGAAGTGGGAAATGAGAAAAAGAAAGAGAAACCGTGCATATATAAAAATTGAGTTTGGACCCGACCCGAAATATACGGTTCAATATACGGACCGTACAATTTATACGGTCCGTATGTTGGACCGTATGTTTCTTCCAGAAACTCCAAACAAATCACCCTTCACTGGAAAGGTTCTACGGCCAGATATACGGGCCGTGTAAAATATACGGTCCGTATATACGGCCGTATAATCCCCAGTTTTTCCGATTCCGTTCTCGTCGCTTCGTTTGATCTCGAATCCTTATGGAACCTTCTTGGTACTTGTGCAACACCTCCTTAACGATCTAACGGACATTATGACTCGTCTTTAAATCCTCGCTAAACACACGTTAGCTCGACACCCATGGAATCCTTCCCAACCATAACTTATACTTCGCTTTCATGACGAGCCTAGTTTCGCCAAGTCCGATGACTTAAAAATCCTATCGTATATACATTAAGGCTGCCAATCACCCTCTTGTAGTCGTGAAGGTCTCGTGTTCGCCTTGACCGACGTCAGTCCATTCAGGACACAACGTCACGAAATTACCGAGGTGTAACATTTTATCCGGTGCCCGGTAACTTTTCCCATACCACTAGAAGAGATTATGACATGAAAAAGGTAATAGTGGTACCCACAAAGCAAACTAATCATATATATATTAGAGTCTTTCTTTTATGTGAAATGCTATTAAACTTATTTCAAATTATATTAAAAAGGAACTAGAGAAGATTATTTTCATATATATTTTGAAAATATTTGGAAAAAAAAAAACTATTGTTAATGAAAATACAATTTGATCTCCAAACAGTAATAATACTAAACAATTGCAAAAGTGTATTTCTCACTTTTTTTACTATTAAAATATTTTGCAAAATACAGGATAATCAACATTTTACATAATTTAGGACAAAATAGTTAAGTTTAACATGAAAAGGTTATTGCAATATCAATTTCATAAAAAGATTCATTAAATTAAGTGGAATAAATGTTATTTCTCGAGATGGATCTTTTGGAAGGAAAAAGGATAGCTTATGTAACGACCTGTTTGGTCGTTTAGCACTTTTGAACTCGTTTTCGCTAAAATACCCTTTTCGTAGTTTTAAAGGGTATTCTTGACTTGCGGGAATTGGTGGAACGGTGATTTAATTGGCGAGTACTTTTTTTTTTTTTTTTGAAAAATATTTGTTTAATATGTGTGAATAGTTTATTTATAGGAATATGAGTTTTACACATATAAGGTATAAGTTGGTAAATATAGTATTTGACGAAGTGGTTAATTTTTAAATAAAACAAAGCGGTTAATTGAATAAGTGAATTAGGGAGGCTATTCCGGTAAAGAAGTGGGACAAGCCCATTGCCTATTCTAGCTGAAACCACGTTATAGTGGTTGTGGGAATAAAATATTAAGGTAATTGATTTTCTTAATTTGTGAAAGAAAGAAAGCTTAGTAGAAAACCCATCGGGCATAACAATTTAAGACGAGCGAAGGAAATATATTTTCTTGGATCAATTTTTAGGGGTACATCACTGTGGGCATCAGGTATGATAATACTTGATTTAAGTTTTATTGTTTACAAAAAGAAGGTAGAGGAATCATTGTATAATGATGAGTAATAATGACAGAAATAATGAGGATTTGCTAAGAATTAAAAAAAATATAGAGCGAATGTTGCTGTGTACAATTTTGGTTCTACTGATTGGACTTTACGGAGGGAGTAATAAATTTGTTAGGTAGGTAGTAATGATGAGGATAAAGGAAAGTTATAGGTTAAAGTTTTGCTACAATACTATTGTCACTGTTTTCGTTCCATTCTTTCTTTTTTTATCTAGATGTTGACTCAATTTATTATTAATAATTATGGTAGTGGCTGGCAGTGGAAAGGACGAGCAGGTGGGAAATAATGGCAGACCACTTTCGTCCTTCTTCCTCTATTTTAAATGCAATCTATGACTTTCTTTATATATATATATGGCAGTGGAAAGGACGAGTGTGTGGATATATATATATATATATATATATATATATATATATATATATATATATATATATATATATGTATGGCAAAGGAAAGGACGAGTGTGTGGGAAATAATGGCAGACCACTTTCGTCCTTCTTCCTCTATTTTAAATGCAATCTATGACTTTCTTTTTATATATATATATATATATATATATATGTATAACAATAAAAAAGAAAAGAAAATTTGAAAACTTCACACGTTTTCCTCCCTACATTGACTGCACAGTACGTCTTTTTCTTTACTTTATAGTGAATTCACGGATTGGGTTCAGCATTTTTGTCCGAGTTAAAACATTGGGGAAATTAAAGGTTTTGAGTCCTAGTCCTAGGGAAGAAGATTATGATTTGAGAGTCCATTTATGGATGAAATTGACTAATTTTCTAAATATAGGGCCCTTACATTATGGGCAAAATGATTTTTAAAGAAAATTCCAGTTTTGCCCTTCTGGGCTCGAGGTCACTTTTCGGGGTGTGTTTTTGGGTTTCGAATATAAGTATACCAATATGGGTGTCCTTAGATTCGTATTCTAATGTAAATCGCGTATTTGATAGATTTCGATCCTCAGGCTCTACGCAAAGGAAAGGCATTGGTTTGATCGTTCGTGGCACCCGCTCGGCATTGAGGTAGGTTATGGTCTACTTTAGTTAGACTCTGATTAGAGAATCATATGTAGTTGTAGAAAGTGACGGGAATAGCATGATAGGCCTTCGGGCATGAAGTGGAGGCGAACTCCAATTAAGTTCGTTCTCTCAGCTGTTATGTGGGCTTGTCTCCATATGTGTTATTTTCTGTGATTATCACCTGTTTGTATCTCTGTCACATACTAGCTCACTCATCACATTAAAAGGAATAGAAATATTGATAATTGAACAGTGGACAGTAATATGATTTGTACTTGTTGATTTTATATTGGTGATATCATTGAGACTGATATCACGCATGACATGCTTTCCATATTATTGTTGTGATGATTGGTGAGGGTGAGTGATCGAGAGACTCGAGGTCTTTCCGGAGATTGAGAGTGACAGAAAGACTCCGAGGTCTTTGCCAGAGATTGAGAGTGATTGATAGCCTCCGAGGTTCCTGCCGGAGAGAACGAGTGGTACATGGACTTCGTGGTCCCCCATGGGTCATGGCTTCGAGGCACTGCCCCTAGCATGTGTGCACGAGAGTGGAGTGAGAGAGGTGGATCGTTGTATTGCATCGTATTCATTCACTCATATATTTGACCGATTATCCGGTGAACTATATCCGTCTTGGTTGATTTCATGATTCCTTTACACTTTACTTATATATGATACGTGACCATACCGTTTGCTCTATCTCTGCTACTTGTTAGTTTTCACTTCTTCATGCGTTATCTAATCATTGTCGGCCTATGATGCTTACCGGTACTAGTGTTGTATCGATACTACTCTTGCTCGCACTTTTGTTGAGTGCAGTACAATCCAAAGCTCTAGTTCTACACCCCGTGGCTGATACGCGAGGGTGACATCTTTCAGTAATTTAGGGTAAGCTACTTGGTCATCCGTGGCCCCTGAAGGACCTCCTCTATTTATTTCTGTTTTTGTATTCGACAGACAATATGTAGCCTTCGGGTATTTTTAGACTTATATTCCGTACTATGTTAACGCTCTTTTACCCTTTGACTAGATTTTGGGGTTGTCGTGACATTTCTAGTTATGATAAGTATTTAAGACTTGATAACTTATTCTTATTTAATTTTCCGCTTATTTAACTTGTTATTAGTAATGTGGTTCGCCTACTCGGAGGGATAGTGTAGATGCCACCACGACTCGCGAATTGGGTCGTGACAGCTTAACATAAGAACAATTTAGTTTTATTGACTTTTCAGTTTTTTTCTTTTTGATGTTTTACTTGAAAGAACATCTACAAAAGTATCTTGCATACCAAGACTTTTAATTATTTATATTTGTTTATAAGTTAACCTTATTGATTTCATCATACAACAATAATGTAGCATTAAATATTTTTGACATTAGTTGAATACTGTTATCTTTTGCAAAAAGTTAGCAAATATGAGTACAATTTAAAAAAAAAAAAAATTAATTTTACATATAAAGCTCAATTTTGAGAGCCCAAGCCCAAGATTAAGGTAATAATGCACTTCATAATGATTTTAACAGAAAAAATAATAATTTGTGTATGTTTTTTAGGCACAACTCTTTTAAAACGATAGCTTCATAATCATGTATTATTCATTATTCAAGTTCTTTATCACATAATTAGATAATTTGCTAAAAGAATTGTTATAAGAAAGCAAGTTTGCTAGGGAATAAACAGATATTAAAAAGACAGAGATAACTTGATGTTTAGTAACATAATTTAAATTTTAAAGTATGCAAAATGATTTCAAAATGACTACAAACATAAATTGAAAAGGTCATTTTAATATTTTATGAATTTGTGAGCATATAATTTATAGTTAGAGGGAGGAATAGCATGTTTTGGTATTTATTGATTAATTACTCATAATTTCATGTGACAATGGTTTATGCTAAAACAAATATGGTGATTAAAGTCTAGGTTTAGATGAAATTAAAAAAGAACTGAATACATTAAAACAAAGTTTAAGAATTAATTTAGTTTTTCGTTAACTCATTGATGTTTTATTCTTGAAAGAATATTCTCTTACTCAACCAATTAAGGATTAC
The DNA here is from genome assembly GCF_029784015.1 of Lycium ferocissimum. NCBI lineage: Eukaryota > Viridiplantae > Streptophyta > Magnoliopsida > Solanales > Solanaceae > Lycium > Lycium ferocissimum. Next base: position 47,811,886 of record NC_081350.1, on the reverse strand, counting down.
ATGATTTATGACAAATTAAATTGTTTGTAAGAAAAGAAGGATGCCATTGCAGTATTTAATAATTATGGGATTGCGGAGTTGATCACTTGGTAAGCATCTTTTCCTTTTTTTCTATCCAACCTAATTAAGCAAATTGAATAAAATTTAAAAGTTTTTTTCTTCTTTTATTTTCCAAGATTTTTAATCTAATAAATGTTAAGAAGTTTTAGGATTTATTTTCTATTTTATAATTGTGTTATATCATTAAATCTAATTTTATATTTTCAAAATATTTTTTTTCTACTAATAATAAGATCAAGAAAAATTTAATGGTGATTAAGAATTACTCAGGAAAATTTAATCGACCGAGTACTCTTCCCCAGCACCAAAAGAGTTCTTCAAAGTTATTATCAACACCATTTTAAATTGATTTTTTTGCATAGTTATTTTTATCAGATGACATCGTCACTATTCACAACTTTTTA
>NC_081350.1:47809101-47811322 GCF_029784015.1 Lycium ferocissimum | reverse complement strand
TTACATCCGTTGATTATATGAAACACATTAAAAATAAGTTACATATACGGACCACTATATTCCTAAAACACATTAAAAATATTTTACATCCGTTGATTATATGAAAATTTACACTACTTAAGTGTATATTGTATAATTACTCATCACATTTTGTCATAAAATAGTTGCTAGTTCTAACTAGCTGATTTTCAATCAACAAATCATTTTCATTATCGGTGTACAAAAATTAAAACCGGCGAGTAAATTATTAAAATTATATGACTGAACTTAATCTATATGATCTTTAGGAGGAGTAGGAAATCTGGACAATGCGGGTACTTAATGCAGGGGTTGTTTATGTTGTAATTAATAATAAAATAATTGTTATGCAGTAACTAATAATAAAATGATACTCCCTCCATTTCAGTCCACGCCCCTTAAGAAAGCTAAATAAGGACATTATAATTAAAGGATAATTTGTCTTATAATCTTGCTTCTTTCCAAATTTTTCTTTAAACTAGAGAGAGTTATCAAAAATATGGGTAATTTTGAAAAAGATTACAATTAATACATCTTCGGATTTTGAAAAATTCATTCATGTTGGACCATAAAAAAAGCCAGGAATTTATTTATATCATAATAGAGGGAGTAGTTATACATTAATTATTTGATTTAAAATACGTTTTTTTTTTTAATCTTGAAATAGTGTAAATCCTACATTGTTAATATTTGTATTCTTCTTTCGTTTAATAAATATAACTAAATTCTCACATAACTTAATGTGTTATTTAGTACCACCAATCAAAAAAGTAGTATTAATTATGCATGCCATGATTATTTTTTTCTTACGTGGCCGAGCAAACAATATTTATTGGTTAACGTATATAAAAATATTTTAGTTGTTTAAAAGAATAAGTATTTTTTCAACAAACGCATTGACTACTTATATTCGGGTCAAACATTTTTTTTTTTAATTTTTACGTAGCTTGCTTACTTATAAATCAGTTCAAGCATTTATAAAAAGTACTTTGATCATGAAAATTATTCACTTTTTCCTGAAATAACTTTTCACTTTATTTCAAAATTTGTTTTTGGTTATAAAATTTTCAAATTCAACTTAGAGTTGGATTTCAAATTCAGAAAAGTATTTCAAACTTATTTGCCAACTCCATCTTCATAAATTTCAAACAAAGTTCTCTCTTCCTCTTCTTTACTAGTTTAATGAGAACTCATGATGCAAAGTAGTAAATTTAATTAAAAATTATAACTTATGAACATTTTCTATTGTATAATTTATTTAATCTAGTGGCAAGTTATTTGTTAGTACTTTATAACTATTAAAGTTTCTTATTCACATAATTGAATAATTCTTAAAGAACAAATTATTTATGATGAAGGAAGTTTGGAAGGAGAATTAGCAAATACAAAGGGATGCTAGATTCGACATCCACTAAAGAAGAAAATTAAAACTTTGGAAGTTTACATTTTCAGAAAATGTTTTTCAATTTTTTCATGTTTGACTGATCAAAAATTTTGAAAAATATTTTCTGGAAAATATGTTCCTTAAAAATGAGAAAAATGACTTATCTAAAGGAAGTAGGAAAATCGGCAAGCTAGGGTCAAATAGGTTGCATTGCAACTGATGAGGACATATGGTAAGAACTCCATATAAAACAATAAGTAACCAAATGGAGCAAGCAAGCAAAAAACTTGATATGCTTGGGAACTTAAACCCAAGTTAAACATTTGAAGGCTTTTTCAGTTTTGAGGCTGCTTTGAGCATAACCAATGAGTTCTAACAAAATGTGCTAGAAGGATTTAGGAGTTTATCCCATTAAGAGTATCTTTAATTTTAAGAATTATCAACCTTTGCTATAGAAAGCACAATGCAAAGTGCCCTCAACATATACCAAAACAAAATATAATAAACTCTGGCATATCCTCAACTTTCTCGATCTCACATCACACGTTCACCAGAGAGGAAAAAATTATGATACACTAACATGCATTTATAGGATAAAGAAAAAAATTCTAATACACGTGTTTATTTATAAGCTAATGGTGATGACATGAAATAAGGCCAAGTAGAGGGTACCATTTACATTGCTTGTTGTACAAATCTTCAAAATATGAGGTTGTGTTTTCAAGATAAGACCAATAGGCATGGGAGAAAATTAAAGGTAAGCTTTGGGATAAATTTGGAATTTCACCTAGGCTTTTTTTATGATACTTAAAAAGATGA
>NC_081350.1:47791601-47806601 GCF_029784015.1 Lycium ferocissimum | reverse complement strand
TATGAATATCATATGCTTATATAAATTTTTCTCAACCAAATTTCATATGCTCTAACTGGTGGGCAAGTTTGCAAGTCATTCATTATGCAATTAAGATGGACGTACATAGTGTGTTTTGTTACTACTTATTATGGAATTACCAATGTCACCGTATACAACTTAATTATAATAAGAAGATCAGAAATAATTTTAAAAAGATTAAAGAGTGTGAAAATGTCACGACCTATTTTGCCTAAGTCGTGCGGGCACTTACCTTCCCACCTCGGTAAGCGAACTCTTAACCCAACAATGAATAAATACATAAAATAATGAAATTACGCAATGGAGTGGAATAAATAAGTAAGTCTCACGATATATATATATATATATATATGCGAAATGAATGAATAAACACCCCCGCGTCTAGTATGAATAACACAAGAGCATCCAGCGTGAATAATACAATACGAATACTAATACATAAAGTGTCTATGTTCCCCGAATAGAATAGGACATAAATGTAGAAAGTCTTCAAAGGCGGCAACAGCAGCCATTGCTCACCACGGAAACTCAAGAGAAAGTCAAGGGATGATTAGCCATGCGTCAAGAGTGGATCAGGGCACGATACTCGCATTCATAAAAGAATGCGACAAGTGCGGAAGTCGGTAAACAACAACGGTCGGTAGGCATCATCGACCGACTAAGCATAGCTAACACAATTCAGATAATAAAGCAGAGAAGCACATAAACCAACAAGTACAAGACAATACAATCAATTCCAAATATTCGTCATCACCTACATTATTAGTGGTCATAGCCCTAGATCTATCTCGTCCCTCGATAAAAATCAGCTCCTTCTTGGTTAAAGTTCATTGTTTGTTTATGTTATTTTTAGTTAGTTAATCATTATATCTTGAGATTTTACTTCTTGTGTAGATAATTAGTATCGTTTAATTCAGTAAATAGTTAATCATAAGTCTCTGTGGGTACGATACCTGGACTTAAAAATCCTATATTACTTGTACGACTGCGTATACTTACATGTGCATTTGGGAGCAACATTTGGCTTAGCGGCCGGCACTTGTTTTCTAATATTATTATGTGGGCTATTTTAATTGGTGTGTATTAACTTTTAAGGATTTCTTCTGCCCTTTATTAGATTTCTCTCGCCGGTAATATTATATGGTGTTTTTAAAAATTTTATATTTAGTCCAAAATAAATAATATTGTACTTAATAAAAATTTCGTTCTTTTTTTGTTTCTTTTAAACTTTCTGTTATTTCAATAAGTGAGTTTTACAAAATAAAAGAAACCCATATTAAAAAGGGACTATTTAATTAGTACACTAAAAGATCTCTTACTTCTTAGAAGTGAGTGATTTTTTTAAGAGGTTTGTCCAAGCTAAGAAAACTATTTAATATAGACCGGAGGGAGTAACTTTTAGATTATTTTTTCCACTTACATTTTGGTAAAATTTAGAGAACTTTGGAGCCATATTTTTTAATCATGAAGCATTTATTAAGTCTTCACTTTACATTTAAATATGTCTTCACTTTACATTTAAATATGTCTCACGTTGTACGTTCCTCTCCTTATCTTTTCTCTCTATTTTTTTTAACCTCCAAAATTTTTCTTCTTGATTGAGCTCATATGTGCTTAGATCCTTTCTAGAATTATAATCAGGTATAATTTCAAATTCAATTTACTTTATTAATGTATTTGAATTATTCATTAATATCTTTAAAAGTTCATTTGGTTAATATGTGTAAAGGTTCTAACCTAAGTGTTATAGGTTGTGCGTCCACCGAATAATATATGAGAGACTTGGTTGTGTGCCAATTCCTTTATGCAGTGCAGTAAGTAACGAAGGCACAAATTTACTGTGAAAAACTCCTTGTTCAAGGGATTTAAAATCACGACATACCCCAGTAGGATTTCACCTCCACTAACCGAGCAACTTTAGCTTAACACTCTATCATAAGCTAGGAGTAAACTCCCATTATCCCCCACCCTTACAATAACGCTTTTGCAACCTAGGAACTAACCCCCGTAGTCCCTCCACACTTGCAATACTCCAATTGCAAGCACCTCCACTTGACTAACTCTAGCCAAGGACCACTGATATACCTACACTAACTCTAGCCTAGTGTACCACTGAAAAGCTTGCGGAAACACAATTCCAGCAAGTACACTTTGAGACTTTTCAAAACACCTACAAGCAACTTCTTATCACAAGGAAAAGTAGGTTTACAATTTAAGCACAAACGAATAAAGATTTACAACAACCAAAAAACATAGACTAAACTCATATCGGGATCTCGTTCTTGACTTGAGAGTGGATCACTTGAATTATTGCTGGCAAAATTTTTGCATCAAATTAGATTTTTGAGTGATGCTGAATATGTACCACCATGTTGTATATATAATGGGAGCATGTGGGATTGATAGAGACCGCCTTCATTCATTTTAACCTAAAGCATGGGCGAACTCGGCCCTATCTATACTTGTGTGCGTAGTGGCTCGGCTTCTGTTTGTTCTCTATGTGGAGGTAAGGTACCAAGAGATAAATTACTTGTGGCCATTGATCATTTTACCCGCTTTCTAGTTAGTTTTATCTTTGTTAAGTGCTAAACAAAAAAGTGTTATTTTAATCAATAATGAGATCTAAGTTTTCTGTACAAGTGTTATTTTTAATCAATAATGAGACAAAATTAAGAAAGGAATAGACATTTCTTTAGTCATCAGCAAGATAATTTAATTTTTTTCATTGGCACAGCGTTACTTCAATCTGATATAAGATTTTATGCTAGGAAATATTTGGGGAGACTGTTGGTATTTGACAGATAGCCGCCCACGCTATTTGTTTTATTTGCAAAAACGTAATAATTATCTTATGAAGATTAATTTCACATTCTAGAAGCAATATAATTAAGAGCCATCTTGTTACACATGTGATTATTGACGTTTTTTGTTAAGCAAGGGTTAACATTCTGTGGATCAATTTTTACTGCTATATTATACTCTACTTACTATTTAATTACTCCCCCATATAAAGTATCAAAAGATTGAAACGTGATACGAAATAACTTCAATTTATTTATTCTACTACTATGGTTAATAAGAACATGAAACTTTGGTAATTGTTTTCATAATATTTTTCAACCAAGTTAATTAAATTTCCATCTTGGTTTGTTTAATCTTGGAAGTAGAATATAAATAGTGAAGCATGCGTTCTTTTTTTACAGTAGTCTTGGTCATTCTTTTAGATTCCCTTCAATTATCTTACTTCAAGCAAGATTGGCCGTCCTTAGTTCTAAATGATGTGATTTCGGATAAACCAGTCAGTTCAGTGAATACTGAAACCAGGTTCTGTTGCTTCTCCAATTCTCGAACTCACTCATTTTTAGCCGACTTATATATATTTTTTCTTTCTAATCTCTAGTAGCAGTTGTTGTTCTACAAAGAATACTCGCACATATTTGAATTTTTTATTTGAAAATATTACTATTAAACTTGTTAAAATATATCATTGTTAAATACTTTTAAAATTTATCAAAAATGTAAATAATAACCCTTCCATCTTAATCGAAAAATGAATTCCGAAGTATGATAGTTAATTTATCAAATTTACGTGCGCGCTTTTTTAATATAAAATTATCTAATAGATTACTATATTAAAAGAAGAACTATACTATACCATTTATATTACTTTTACAACTATATATAAGAGACAACGTAATGAGTATTGTAGTACTTAATTACATTGTAACTATTTGGTTGATCCAACTAAAATGGTTTGCTCTTTCAAATTGCCCTTGAATTTGCTATTTATTATTTCATGTACCCAAGCATGTTTCCAATAAATTTAGATATTTTTCAAACCCTTTTTGATAGGATATCATTGTTCTGTGTTTATTTTTGCCCCAACTTTATTTCACTTTTACGTAGGTTGACATAATTAATTTGATAAATATATTTAATTTTTATATTTGTAGACCTCACATGAATTTTTATCCTTTTTACTCCCACTTGAAATTTTTATGACTTTATCGTTCTCACAGGGTCAAATTTGGAATATTGTGAAAAATTTCAATGCTTTGATGAATTACACGTGGCTACTTCTTCAATTGGCTTTGCCGCCACATATCATTCATATCTGAATACTACTGTTGCGTGGGCCATTATAATTGGTCTATATTGTAGTAATTGTTTAAGGTCTCTTTTTCCCTTTCATTAGATTTCTTTCTTTCGTACATATTATATAGTGGTTTTAATCGTTACATTGTCCAAAATAAATATTTTCCGCATGCAAAAAAGTACTTTTTTTTCCCCCTTCAATTTACTCTTATTCAATAATGAGTTTTACATATCAAGAAATCATATTAAAAAGATATTTCTACTATTTAATTAAGAGTAATTTAGTGAAGTCTTCACAGGAGTAAATGGGAACATTGTGAATCATTTCAGTTGGTTGATGATTTGCACGTGGCAGCTGATGCATTTGTTGATATTCGGCCAAAATGCATATATTTAGTCATTATTATCTCACATTCTAGAACTATTAATCATCTTTTCGAAACATTAATTATAATAATTTGTTAATATTATATTTTTATTATATAGGATAAGTCGATGTAAAAATTAAGAGATTTGGAGCAAAGAAACGAATTGGAAAAGAAAAAGAAGGAAAGAGACACATGGGAGATCCACTACTAAAATTGTCTCCTAATTTGAAGACAAAAAACAATAAGGAAAGGAAGAAGGAAAGGATTGAAAAAAGGAGAAAAACTTACTGCAACATACTGGCACACAATATTTCACTGCATCGCAAAGGCATCGCTGAAATTGGCCGTCTCTAATTATTATTTGGCTGTGCGAACCACTTGCGCGACGCGCAGGAGGTGCAGCCCGCAATTTTTTTTTTTTCGAGTTGGATTTGATTTTTAAAAGTTCAGATCTTTAGATCTTTATAAATCATATTTACGGGGGTTTTTTTTTTTTTTTAGAGAAAATTAGAGAGTTATTAATTTTGGTACTGGGAGATTTCAGCCTGCCTAAAATGGAGAAGCGTAGTATTATGATTTTACCTTCTCTTCTCTCAGAATAATTATTTACATTTTTATTCGAATGATTTGTTATTTTTCTTCCATGTCTATGTGGAGTTAAACTCTTTTGTGCTAAGGTTTTGATAGAAACATGAAAGTTGACAATTGATTATTGTTTATATCTATTGAATTTCCATCTTTGGGTTGCTTATTTATTCTTGTGCTTAATTGTTTGATTATTTGACGAATAGTTAGACACTATCTGTGGTGCGTGAATTGGACTTGAGAGAGTGAATTCACGTACGTAATAAGAATAAATTGAGTTTGTTCGATATTATCGTTTCGCTACTGAGGATAGAGATATACCCCTTAGCCCTACTTAGTTGGTTATAGAGAAAAAAAATGTGTTATACTTGTTTTATACAGCGGCCAATAGAATATAGGTGTTATAGTAGCATTTACGAACATGAGTAGTTCGAAGAATATCATAAAGTTAAATCAACATTATAGTAACCCATGGGTAGAACGATTTGAAGACTCGACAAGATTGTTAGTGGTCGCTAGCGCAGGTCACATCTGTCAGGTAAAAATCCATCTGCTTGGTTGGTTCATTACTTGTTTTGTTTTATTTTTAGTTAGTTAATCATTATATCTTGAGATTTTACTTCTTGTGTAGATAATTAGTATCGTTTAATTCAGTAAATAATTAATCATAAGTCTCTGTGAGTACGATATCTGGACTTAAAAATCCTGTATTACTTGTACGACTGTGTATACTTGCGTGTGCGTTTGGTAGCAACATTTGGCTTAGCGGCCAACACTTATTTTCTAATACTATTGTGTGGGCTATTATAATTGGTGTGTATTGTACATTTGTACTTGCCTAGCTGTTTTAAGGATTTCTTACGCCCCTTTATTAGATTTCTCTTAGCCGTAATATTATATGGTGTTTTTAAATTTTTATATTTGGTCCAAAATAAATAATATTTTACTTAATCAAAAGTTTGTTCTTTTTTTGTTTCTTTTAAATTTTCTCTTATTTCAACAAGTGAGTTTTACAAAATCAAAAAAATCATATTAAATAGGGACTATTTAATTAGTACAGTAAAATATCTCTTACTTCTTAGAGGTGAGTGAATTTTTAAAGAGGTTTGTCCAAGCTAAAAACACTATTTAATATAGACCGGAGGGAGTACCTTCTAGATTATCTTTTCCTCTTACATTTTGATAAAATTTAGAGAACTTTGGAGCCATTTTTTTTTAATCATGAAGCATTTATTAGGTCTTCACTTTACATTTAAATATGTCTCACGTTATATGTTCCTCTCCTTATCTTTTCTCTCTATTTTTTTTAAACCTCCAAAATTTTTCTTCTTTATTGAGCTCATATGTGCTTAGATCCGTTCTAGAATTATATTCAGGTATAATTTCAAATTCAGTTTACTTTATTAATGTACTTGAATTATTATTTATTAATATCTTTATAAGTTCATTAGGTTAATCTGTGTAAAGGTTCTAACCTAAGTATTATAGGTTGTGCGTCCACCAAATAATGGCGAGAGAACCTCGTTATGTACCGGTTCCCTTTATGCGGTATTGATAAGTAAAGAAGGCACGATTTTACCCCAGAAAACTCCTTGTTCAAGGGATTAAAAATCACGACCTACCCCAGTAGGATTTCACCTCCACTAACCGAGCAACTTTAGGTTAACACTCTATCATAAGCCAAGAATTAACTCCCATAATCCCTCACCCTTACAATAACGCTTTTGCAACCTATGAACCCTTACAATAAGCTTTTGCAACCTAGGAACTAACCCCCGTAGTCCCTCCACACTTGCAATACTCCAATCAGAACCACCTCAATTTGACTAACTCTAGCCAAGGACCCCGATATACCTACACTAACTTCAGCCTAGTGTACATTTTGAAAACTTGCGGAAACTGATTCAGCGAAGTACACTTTGAGACTTTTCAAAACACCTAAAAGCAGCTTCTCAAAACACCTAAAAGCAGCTTCTTAACACAGAAAAGTAGGTTTACAATTTAAGCACAAACGAATAAAGATTTACAACAACCAAAAGAACATAGACTAAACTCATATCAGGATCTGGTTCTTCAGCTTGAGAGTCTGCGATCACTTGAATTCTTGTAGCGGCAGCTTTTGCACAAGTTAGATTAGATTTTTCAAGTGATCTTTAAATATGTACCATGCATGTAACATATATAGCGGGGAGTGGGATGGATAGAGACCACTCATTCATTTTGACCTAAAGCATGGCCAAGCTGACTCACGCCTGTACTTGTATGCAGCGCAGTGGCTTCCGCTTTTATAGTTGTTCTCTTTACGAGGCCAGTTGCAAGGTACATGAGAGAAAGCAGGAAAAGTACGTACTGTGTCTCTATCCCGGTTAAAACGCTTGACAATTATCAAAACAGAATGCACTTGGAACTATCATTTCTCCATTTATGATGATGACAAACTTATAGACTAATGTTCACGAGAACTAGCCTCTTACTTGTTCCTGCGGCGAAATACGGCCCCCATCATTGTCAAGGTACTACAACATGTTAGCAACATAATACTAATTCAAGCTCTGGAGAAAAAAATTGCCACAATGTTATCACATATCAATCTTTTAGTTCTTCCCCTCGTTCAACACATTTTCCCATAGTTGTGAATTTTCAACACAATGATTATTCAACATGTCTTCCTTAATCACCGCAAGTTTAGTTCGATTCACATTTGTCTTCCCCCTTAATCACCGCATGTTCAACTCAGTTCAATTTTACCTCTCAATTATATCTTCCCCCTTTTGGCATCATCAAAAAGATTAAAACATAGCTAAGAAGAAGTTAAGATATATTAACCGCAGCCAGGGCAACATAACATGAGTAAGATAGGGAAAGCAAGCTAGCAATAATGCGAGAACAATAACAACATGCCAATAGAAAAGTCAAAGACACATATAGTTATCAATGCAGCATGCACAAAATAAAGTTAAACCGCAAATACGCAAACCAAACAGTGACAATTTTTAAAAGAGATTTGGGCTAGAAATTTTTGAGAGTGTAGAGACAGAGGGCCGAAGCAAGTATAGGTCAATTTCTATGGGCTTGATGATCCTTTATCATCTCATCTCTTAGTGCGTCCACTTGATTTCCTAACTGATCCCTCTCTGCCCGTAGCTTCTCTCAATTTCTTCTTCTACTTCTTGCTCGGAATCTGGTTCTTTCGGTCGTTCCGCCCGCTGGGCTTTCGGAAAGGCATTTTCCTTCTTAAGTTGTTTTGATCATACACTGGCGACTTCTTGAGCTTCGATTAGGGTGGGCGAGGATTTGGACTTCAGTACTTAGCCCCCGGCAGCCTCGAGCTCACACTCATGCGTGGGTCAGAGAACACATGGTCCTTAGTCTGGCGTCTCTACCGGATTAACTACATTAAGTGTGCAAGGGATTTCGTTAAGAAAAATCCATATGGGAGACCGGGGCCTCTTTGCACAATTTGCACCACATTCCTCATTCTCTCGATCATAATGGCCGGAAAGTTGATTGATTAAAAAAAAATGTAGGAGCTTTCATTAGACCTAGGTTTCCTACCGTGATGGTAGATCACCCCTCTATCCTTGGCAAAAACCCCGCTAGCTCGAAAACTCATCGATGCTGGGGCTTCGCTCACTCTTTTTCGAGACAGGAAATTTGTTGTTGTGACCCTCTCAGCTTTAACAATGACTTTCTAGGATTCGGAGATCTGTATATTCTGACTCTCGATCTTCTTGTTTTTACTCCCAAGATTTTCCAAGTGTCGACTTAGTAAGCACACCTTTCTGTCGCATTCACTATTAAGGCGGACATTATCATGAAAGGTATTCTTATAGAATTCAACCACTTCTGCTTTATATACACATGGTGGTGGTTGAGTAAAGAGATAGCTTCGTTCCTAGAATTCCACCATTTCTATCAAATCCTTTATTTCGGGCTCCTCTCTCAATCTTGACATCAAACTCTCAAAGAAATGCTCGCCCGGCGTTCGCGACGTGGACTGTTAATCGCGCGAGGCGCGCGTGTCAAACCTTTTGCGATCTCGTGGGACCCGGCCGAGATCGCAATGAAGTAATTCTGGGCAAGTTCGGGCAGTTTTGGAATTTCACGTTTTTTTTATGCCAAACCAAATAAAACTCGACCACAGCTCAGGGGAAAACTCATCTTTGGCGGAAAGCACAATTTTTGGAGGCTAGGGTTTTTGCACCACACTTTGGGGTTGAAGATTGGGGTGAGAACTTTCTTAAACTTTTCTCTATTTCTTTGATTCCTTGCTTTGTAATGAATATCTAAGTGTGTAGTATTTATTTTCTTCACTTGAATCTTGTTTATGGAAATATTCTATGATTAAAGTGTTGGATTAAACTCTTCTTTTGCTTATGTATTGAATGATTTTTATTGCTAATGAAGTGAGTTACTGTTGTTTTAATTAATCTTGTTCTTTAATGTTTCTTAAGGAATTAGCTAACCCTAAGACCCGTCCATTTGTTTCGATTTGAGCTCGAGAGAGGAAGATTGAGATTGGGAAAGATTAATTAACAAGAATTTGGGGCTTTAAACCTCATCTAATAACTTGAGCTAGAGATAGGAAAGTTACTTATGATTATATTGATTGTTCATATTTTCTACATTCTAAGGCTTGAGAAAGCTTAGTAATGATATTTATCAATTTGGTCGAGAGACTTTTGATGAGATTTTAGAAATCATTATCTAATTAGCGTAAACTCACTCTTAATTGTAGAATCGTGAAATACATTGGATCGTTCCTTGAGGGCAATTTTCTTTGTATCCATATTTGTGGCCATTGATCATTTTACCCGCTTTCTAGTTAGTTTTATCTTTGTTAAGTGTTAAACAAAATCAATAATGAGGTATAAGATTTCTCTACAAGTGTTATTTTAATCAATAATGAGACAAAATTAAGAAAGGAATAAACATTTCTTTAGTCATCAGCAAGATAATTTAACTTGCCAGTGGCACAGCGTTACTTCAATCTGATATAAGATTTTATACTAGGAAATATTTGCGGAGACTATTGGTATTTGACAGATAGCGGCCACACTGTTTGTTTAATTAATCAAACACGCAATAATTATCTTGTGAAGATTACTTTCACATTCAAGAAGCAATATAATTGAGAGCCATCTTGTTACACATGTAATTATTGATGTTTTTTGTTAAGCAGGTTAACATTCTGTGGATCAATTTTTACTGCTATATTATACTCTACTTACTATTTAATTACTCCCCCATATAAAGTTTCAAAATATTGAAACGTGATATGAAAAAAACTTCAGTTTATTTGTTTTACTACTATTGTTAATATGAACATGAAACTTTGGTAATTGTTTTCATAATATTTTTCAACCACAATTAATTGAATTTCCATCTTGATTTGTTTAATCTCAGAAGTAGAATATAAGTGGGCATTTGGCCATAAAACTTATTCATTTTTTTTCCGGAAATTTTTTTCACTTTTTTTACTTTTAGCGTTTGGCCATAAAAAAAATTATTCACTTTTTCCGGAAGTTGTAGGAGAGTTTCAAAAAAAGAAAACTTGCTTTTTCAAAAATTTTCTACTTTTTTACACTACATTTCACCAAAAACTACAATTTCAAAAAAACTACCAAACACAACTCCAACTCCAACTTCAAAAAAATTCCAAAAAAAATAAAATTTTCCAGTATTTATGACCAAAACGGGCCCTAAATAGTGAAGTATGCATTCTTTTTTGACAGTACTCTTTGGTCATTCTTAATTTTGGAACCATAGCAACTGAAATCATCAAGTTTCGACATCGTATGAGGGATTTATGGTCATTTTACTTAGAATTGGGTTGCCAGATTTTTCAGATTAATTACGAAATTGTCACTAAATTCGTATTTAAAAATCTGCACTATTCTAAATATTGAAATTAACATATCTCCTTCATTATAAGGTCAAAATTGAGTGATTCAAAGCCTAACTTGACTGGAATTTCACAAGGAATCCATTGGAGGATCAAAAAAGAGTTTTGGGATTGTTTGGCATAAGAAACGAGGCAGAACAACTGGGCATTTTTGGCTATTAATTTTGTTTGAGTTTTTCTCATCTTGAAAGTTTGGGTTTGGGAGAATTCAAGGTGATTCTTCAAGTTTCTTCCATGGGGCAAGGTCTAAACCATAATCTAAGTATTTTCCTTTGATTCATTCCCTTAGTTTAAGCTTTAATCCATGATTTCTAAGTAGGAAATTGGGTTTTTTCATGAAAGTGGGTTTAATATGTCTTTCTTGAGAAATTCATAAAATTGGTTAGACTTCCTAAGTTGCTTTAAATGATGAAATTGATTGGGTTTATGCTAGATTATGATGTATCAAAGGTTATTAATCATATACCTTCCATGATTAGTGATGAATTCTTGAATTTAAGAGTTAGGGTTTATACTAAAATTGGGGGTTTTGCTTGGATTTTGAAATTGGATGAATCCTTGAATTAATTTAGCAATTAGTTGATGGGTTTTGATCACCTAATGTTTAATTGGATAATTTACTCTTGAATTTCCCGTTTTGCCCTTGTGGGCCCCGTTTCCCCAAATTCTAGGGTTGGTTTTGACCCAATTTGAATGATAGCAATATAGGTATCGATCTTCATGATTTCTAATCTAGATTTCGAATATGAATAGATTTTCTTGATCTCGAGGCTCAAGGAAAGGAAAGGCTAAGGTGTGATTGTTGGCGATATTGCTCGGTGCCTTATAGGTTATGGCTTACCCTTGGTGAGACTTCATGTAGCGAAGCATATTTTTAGATTATATTATTGGAGAAAGCATGTAAACCTTCGGGTATAAAATTGGGTTGGATATTTCCTTAGGTTGGGCCCTGTTGCGTGATTGGGGCTAGCCAGCCCGTTGTGTTGTGACTTGATTGATCTATTGTGTTAGCTTGATGCCACGTGTTATTAGTGGATATTGGGAATTATTGTTACATCTTAATTGTGATATGGTGGTATCTTACTTTTGATGTTGATATGATGATAGAGTCTGTGATTTTTCGTGTAGTTGTTGATGATATTGTCGGCGTACCCATGTTGGTACTTGTGACATTGATAAGTTGTTGGCGTACCCATGTTGGTACTTGTGATATTGAGCTGATTCTTAATGTTGCCACATGCATTGCACTCATTCTCATTTTGTATGATATACTGTTGATACACTGTTGGTACTTGGTTAAACATTGTGATGAGCTTAGCTCGGTTTTTAAATACGAGTGATGTGAGAGTCCAATATTCGATGTTAGTCCGAGCATCGTGATTAAGTGAGTGCATAGACTCGCGGTCCCCAAGGCGGCCGCGAGAACCCCCGTGGGCAAAGATTTGGGTCTCATCTATCTATTGGACAAAGATTCGGGATGAGTAGGACTTAGACTTCGCGAGTCACCTTGGGTTGTGCTACCGAGACGTCGATACTTTCGTTCGAAGTACATGTGTACACTGCATTGCATTGCATCATGGCTTATATTGTGATGATTCGGTGTTGTACTTGTGTTGTTGATTTTCGGATTGAATATATATTGAGACTTGTCATACTTTTGGGTTTTAGAAACTTTCAACCTGTGATGACGGATACTGGATTCCTCGATCAGTGTTGGACTTATACTTGTTGATTTATATGCCTATCCTACTTTATTGTAATAATTATTTTAGCTATACTTAGCTCTGCCGAGTGATACCTACTAGTACTATTGATTTCATCGATTTCCGCTTTGCGCATTCTTTTTTATGAATGCAGTACTGTGTCAGTCTTCCTTTCGTGTCCCGTGGATGATAGTCTCCATCAGCTTAGCATCGAGTTTTCAGGGTAAGCACGAGCCGTTCACCGCCTTGAAGACTCCTCTTATTGTAATGTCTTACTTTTCTACTTTGAGACATAGACAGATTGATGTATAATTATTATATTTCAGACTTGTATAATTCCATTTAGATGTTCTTGTATGGCTTAGACTAGACCGTGGGGGTATTTTTCTTATTTCCGCACTATTTCTATTATATATTATTATGAGACTTACGTAATTATTCTCTTCCGCTTGATTTATTTATTTATTTATGTCCTTACTTATCGTTGGGTTGAGGTTTTGCTTACTGAGGTGGAAAAGGTAAGCGCCCGCGCGACTTATTCGAAATGGGTCATGACAAGTTGGTATCAGAGCCCTAGTTGACCCGGTCTATAATACAAGAGCGCGTCTAGTAGAGTCTTATAGATTGGTACAAGAGCGTGTCTAGCATCTAGTTTTGCATTGCTTAAGTGTTAATTATGTGTTTTATTTAAGTTTAATACGTGATTAGCATGTTCAGTTAGTTTTTTTTTAGTTAGATATGTACATTAATTTGTAGTGGTATAGCATAACTAGATGCTGTTAGCCTTTGGTCCTATTATTTGTGTATAATTTGCTTTGGGATATTTGATATAGCTTAGTCTACAACCATATTGATTAGTCCACTGTTAAAGCCTGATCATGCAAGCAACTTAGTGATATTGTTAGTTTAAATAGGCATATATTCTATTACCAACTGAACCTTGTCTTTAAAACATTGAATCACTGTTGTGTATGTTTAGTTGGTTTCAAGCTCTTTTTCATCAAGATCTAGTAGGATGATAGATTAGAAGTGTAGTATACCTGTTAAGGATCCTGTTTTGCATATGAACTAGCCTAAGCCTTATGTGATTATCTTGCATTTGCTTAATGAGTAAATCTCTGTTAGGCAGAATATAGTAGCCATGGTTTAAAATCATATCTAGTTAGTGTTTGATTTGTATGTGTTGGCTAAACGGCCCAAAGATACTCTTAACATGATGTGATATTGTCCGCTTTGAGCCAAGCCCTCACGGTTTTCTCCAAAAGGCCTCACATCATTAAGAGTATCCAACTTCTTATAAGGGCTTTCTCTTTTTATTTTCTAATCAACGTGGTACTTTGTTCGCACACCCAACAATCTCCTCGAACAAGTTCCACGTGGCTCATTATCTCACGGGTCGAGATTCGTCACATGTCGTGTGTCACCCATATCGTTAGAGTATTTCTGGTCACTAAAGGCCAAGGCTATGAATGCGTCTTCAAAGCTACGGGTGAAGGTCGTAAACCGGCCCATAGATGGGCATAAGTCGGCCCCCACGCCACACTCTGACATCTTCATACTTATCCCGCCAAACCATCGTCTCGATACGATTGTACCACAAACGGCCCTAAAGATACTCTTAACATGATGTGATATTGTCCTTTGGGGCCAAGCGTTACGGTTTTTTCCAAAAGGTCTTCACAACATTAGAGTATCAAATTCCTTATAAGTAGCTCCTTTTTTTTCGCCTACCAATGTGGTACTTTGTTCGCACACCCAACAGTATGAACTCTATTTGCCTTGAACTGTCTTGCATGTCTACAATCAAAACTAGTATGTGTGCCTATTGTATACTTGTGTGATTGGATTGAAGTTAGTTAAGAGGTTTTGAATCATCATGGGATCTGTATTTGGCTAAATAGATCACTCTATCTTTTTTTTTTCCCCCTTTGGAAAACTGTTGCATGCTTTGTATAACTTGAGTTCCATGTGAAGGTTGTCAATGGTGTTGCATAGCATGCTAGAAATAGGAACATGAAACTGTACGCTTATGTGTTAGTAGGGTCTGAGTTCTTGGGATCTAGTATAAGTGATACACTATGTGTCATTAGAGTCAGGTATGTTGCATATCCAGGAGCTTCAACTGCTGACTGGCTTTATGCGTTTTCTATGGTTCGTCGAGATTTAATTTTAAATCAACTTATGAGATGTTCCATGGACAAAGGTATGTTGGTTGTTGTAAAGTTGATTGTTGTGTGTCTACAATGTATCAAACTGTGCCTAGTTAAGGTCCATTAGGTGCTCAGTCTTGTTGAATGCATGCCCTGTTTTTTGCTCTTTTAAA
>NC_081350.1:47764110-47791501 GCF_029784015.1 Lycium ferocissimum | reverse complement strand
ATTCTGCTTTAAAAAAACCCCTTTTTCCCCCAAATATAGCCAAATTTACAAGTGTTGCAGCAATCTGGTCATCCTAATTATAACATTTTGGTGATTAAAATGGCAATGGTTAGACTATTAATGAGCTTGGCTACCATAGCCTTGGTTCTTGGTTCGGCCGTGGCTGCAAATCACACAGTGGGAGCTCCTAATGGTGGATGGGATCAGAGCGCTGATCTAAAAACATGGGCTGCATCTGAAACTTTCGTAGTTGGTGATAGTTTGAGTAAGTTCATGGATTTCTATAGAGATCTGAAGTTAATACTATAATAATAATTGAGTTCATAGACAAATATTTATACGTAATTCGTGAATTTCGTAGTATAGCGTCGGGTTTCTTGCTCTTGGTTGGCCTCCTTCTTAGGGGGCCAGGCTGCGGAGTGTTGTTAGGTGAAATTTATTTTGTTATCTGATAACAAGGTGAGGTTGATGTCAACTCTCATTCTCATAGTCAAAGTTTTGGTTGACGTAATCCTCTACGAAACCCACCCTTCTTTGCACTAAAGCGGTTGACATTCTTGTCTCGACCCTCATCGAATTTCTCTCTTAAAAATGACTGGTCTTTGTTATTCTCTATCACTCCAAGAACCAACTGTGCGTGTTATTTTTTTTTTTCAATTCTTCACCGTGTTTGGTATTGGCATTCTTACTCGACAATTTAGATTTAAAAAAAAAAAAAAAAAATCCATATACAAGGCTCGAAAGCCCTCTGGTTATTTCGTGCATGTTGGTTTACTTACTTCAGATGTGACACAAACCTCCGATCTTAGAGGTGGAAGCAATTTAACATTCAATGAACCCTTTTTGGTCAATTATCAAACTAAGGTTTTCTAATTTTTGTTTTTTCCTTTGACAGTTTTTGCATACACTCCAAACCATGATGTGCTTGAAGTTACAAAAGCTGATTATGATTCCTGCCAGACAACAAATGCAATATCAACAAATGGTGGAGGAATGACTGTCATTCCTCTATCTTCATCAGGCAAGAGATATTTCATGTGGAACTGGTGGACATTTGCCTCAGGTATGAAGCTTGAAGTCAACACACTTGCCACAGTTCCTCCACCAACATCAGCCCCTGCTAAATCCCCTGCTTCATCACCATCTCCTAAATCTTCGCGCCAACGCCAAGTGCACCTAAAATCTCTCCTGTTTCATCACCAAAAAATGCACCTAAAATCTCACCTGCAACTTCCCCTGGTGCTAGTAGTCCGTCTCCGATAACTGTTGAGGCTCCGACAGTGCCTCCTAATGATGATTCTGTACCAACATCATCTCCACCGGCGCCATCTCAACCTTCATCTGCTGATAAAATTAGTGTCGTTGCTAGTTCCACCATGGGATTTGGTGTTGTTGTTATGATGTTGTTCTTTATGTAATTCGTTGATTTTAAAAAAATTATTGTTTCGATTCTATATTGTATTGGATTTGTTCAATCATGGTTGAGAGGCATTCTTGTTTAAACTGTCTAATTTTGATGGATCTTTACATAAATAGCCAGTCGGGTTCATTGTTTACTTTCCTGCAAAATCCTCTTGCATTAGTCCATGATCAACAACCATTTGAAGTTCCTACATTGCCTCATTCTGGTGTTTCTGTACCGACATCATCTCCTCCATCATCAGCTAATAAAATTAGGTTCATTGCTAGTTCCACCGTGGATTTGGCGCTGTCATTATGATGATGTTCTTTATATAATTATAATCCATTATTTTAGTTTTTTGAATTATTGTTTCAATTCTATTTGGTCTCTGATATTACTCAATCCTGGATATCTTGACCGAGAGAAATTCTAGTTCAAAATGTCTAATTTTGATATGGCCACAAGGTATGCACTTGTAAAACAACAAAAAATCGATTGTTGGCGATATTCTTCTGAAATCAAAACTATCGAATTCCTTATTCGATAGAGCAACAATCTAGGGAAATATAGGTCTTCACAACCCCTTGATTTCTTGCAAAAGTAGAATAAATAACAAAGATGGCGAAAGTCCAATAGCGAAAGCATTACTAGCTTATGCTCTTGTAACATCCCGTAAATCCGAATTAGGTATGAATGTATGAATCTAGTATAAAGGTGATATTTTAGCTATATGAATCTATTTGGGATGAACTCAGGTGACAGTCGTTTTTGAAGTCAAACCAAAAAGTGAAGTTCTTAAGGACTTCTAAATTTGTCTAAGTCTAGGACGGTCTGTACTTATGGCCTGTTTTCGGGTACTTTCATTAGGAATTTGTGAAAAACTTCCTTCTTGAAAGTTGTAGCGCTTTGAAATACAACGGTATATTATGGGGGGTCAAGAGGACATACGTGCAAAAAGTTATGGCCATTTCTTGAAGGATTACGGTGCAGTGCGTTCGATCATGTTATACGAACTTGTTATACGGCCCCATATAATTTTATACGGACCGTATAACTCGTCGTACTTCATGACGCTTCAAATCGATGTTCTGTCAACCATGATAAAATATGGTCATATTATACGGACCGTATAACTTTTTATGGACCGTATAATAAATCCATATAACTTACTCACTTTTGTATAAATTCAAGCCTTGAGTTCTTTTATTTCATTATTCACAATTCCAAGCCCTAGCAACAATCCAAAACGTCAAGGTAAGTCAATCCAAACCCTTCCGACTCAATTCTAACATATACTCTAATAATCTAAGCAAGAAATCATTCTTCCTAATCTAGGGTTTTCAAGAAAACCCGTCTCGAGTTCAAGAATCAAGATTTGGAAATCTTCTCCAAAATTCAAGTCTTTAATTCAAGATTTTGGAGCAATTAAGGTATGTAGAACTTCCATCCATGTGGGAATCTCTACATTCTTCCCATGCTCGTTTCTTGATATCCATGAAATTCAAATCTAGCATTAAACCCAACATATTGGTAGCCCGTATTTATGTATTTATGTACATGGATTTTGCATCTATATTCGTTATTGTATTATAATCTTCCATTACGGTTATTAGGAACCCTAGCTTAATCCATGAATCATGAATTCTTCCTCGTATGTTCTCATTATGTTTATATGAAACTTTATGATTTTATCTAGCAAGTTACAAGCATGTTTTCAAGTCAATTATATATATAATTATGAACTATTGTTATTACTCATGAATCGAGAACATGTTTGCAAGACTTTGACAACTTATCTCAGAAACCATATTACAAGATATTTCATGAAACCATGTTACAAGTTATTTCATGAAATCATGATTACAAGTTATTTACAAGTTATTTCACGAAAATCATGGGCTTCTTATTAACTATATCATATTCATGTTTTGGGAGTTGCTTAGTTAACAGAAGGCTCGGATGGCTTTGAAACTATGTAGCCACCATAGGATAAGGGTTGTCGGCAAGGAGGCAACACACTTCATTATGCGGTTTGGATCCTTACATGCTTATTATTACTTAAATCTCATATCACAGCAAGGTGTGAGTGTTCTGCTAGTAGGACGCAAGTACCGGATCATGTTGTCGGTTATACTATAGCATTCCCACGTTACAAGCGATTTTATATACATGTATTTCCATTGATTTTCTTGTTTTCGGACTTTACTCACGTTTCATACTCATGTTCAAGTTACATTCAATTTCGGTTCATGTCCTACCTATGTTGTGCCACTTTGTTCTTCATTTCGGCGGGTTTTGCATCACGGTACTATTCACCATGGACTAACGTCCCTTTTGCCGGGGCACACTTCACGGTGCGGATGCCGAATTTTAGGAGCATACACGCGGTGGGATCACCTCGTTATCAGCTTATTGGTGAGCCCCACCTCTCTCGGGGTTGACATAGATGCATTAGTATTCGGTTATGGTAGTCCGGGGGCCATGTCACTGGTAGTTAGTATTCGGGCATGTTTTAGAGGTTTCATAAACGGATGTTGGTTCTGAGTCGGTTATGCTTTCATGTTAGACTATTACGTTTTCATGATTATTTTTTTTAATGCTATGAGATAATTTCAAGACTTTATTCCGCAACTACATTTTCATGATTCATTTAAATTGCATCATATAGATTATATTATTTTGATGCCCGTGTTGACAAGCAAGCCATGAGGTTCGCTCGGACATATGCAAGCAAGGCCCGAGTGTCGTGTTACGTCCAGGCCATAGTTCGGGGCGTGACAAAGCTTGGTATCAGAGCCCTAGGTTCAAATGTCTTAGGGAGTCTATGAAACCGTGTCCAGTGGGGTCACTTTTATATGTGTGTGGCGCCCGCATATAAACGATTGACACAAGACATTTAAGATTGTCTCACTTCTTTCAACTCTAGATCGTGCAATAGAGCTATGTTCTCAGAAATCACTCGAACTCATGTGTTGTTTCCTATTCTACCGAATACGCCTAGTCTCAATGGATGAAGAAGATATAAAGCTAGTCGTTATCGATGTGTTGCTTTCCGATGGAGGCATCAGGAATTATTCTAACTCGTGCCATGAAGCTTAGAGCGATGGTAACATTCTTTTTCCATCGAATTCTGAACGTGTCAAATGTGTAAGCGGCAAGAAAGAAATTTGAGACCCAAGACTTGCTAAATAGTGCATGGTGTGTTTATCAGGTGTTAGTACTATTTGAAAGATAAATTTTGGTATGGTAGCACACGTAGGTTATATATACCTTAGAGAGTAAGTTTATTTGGACTCTTTGACCACGGAGCTATAGTATAAGGGTGATGGTTCATATTTAAGACCCCACGAGGTTGCATGTTATGAAGTAAACGCGCGGTATAAATTGTCCACGGTAGTTTTGGGCAAGAAATAGCTAAGAGCCACCACCAATACTAGAAAGTCCCAGGCTTTTTCGGATATATATATTTTTGCCATATGATCTATGTCATATGACTAGGAAGTAAGCGATGTGATAAGAAAACCACGAAGCGAGACGATATTGAATTTTTTGGGGTTAGTTGTTACAATAGTATCATATAATTTTAAAATGTATAGAGTTTGAGTTAAGTTGTTCCAATTCCTTGTTTGAGACGGATAAATTTTCCTTAGTGTGATCCGTGTCTATAGTTCGGAAAGATAGTATACAACCCCGGAATATAGTCGGATAAGGAGGAAAAGTTAGAAATAACCTTATGCTTCACTTTAGTACTCGAGAGAAGAATTAGAGAATATGATGCTAGCAAGTGGTTAACAGAAGCATAGTGAGTAAGTTTGAATGGATACAGTGAATTAGAAATTTTCAGCAGAGTTAGTAGAAGTACGATTTGAGTTACTTAGTCGAGTTAGCACTACTAAGTGGATAAGCATACGAATACACCAAAGGCGTGTTAGAACCCGAAAGGGTTTAAGTTAAATTTTGAGGTATAGAAATTGGTGAAAGAAGAAAACCATCTAAGCGGTAAGAAAGCTACGGAAGAAGAGCCTTTAAGTGTTATCGGAAAAGTTTTCCCCAGACTGACAAAGCTAGTATGCTAGTTATGTACATTAGAAACCCGTTCATTTAAGTAATCCAGTTTTCGCAGTAAGTAAGACTTGCTTGAAGTAAGTCGAAGAAATGAGTTGTCAGTATGTTGGAGGAAATTAGCGAAACCACTAGATGACCACTTATTGCTAACTCGGGGATCCACGCGAGCTTTAAACGTCGGCTTTTGAACTAAGGGGAGATCGTGTGATAAGGTGCCAATATCGATTATGTGTTTCGTAAGTTGATAGGTGTTAAGGAGATTATGTCGAAGGATCACGGTTTCGTATAGCCAAGATAAGGTGCGTAGAATGTGATTTTTGTCATCTTTGTTGAGATCAAGTACTAGGTAATTATGTTATGAGATAAAGTTAGATCGAATAGCGGATTTTAAGGGTATAACGGTTCCAATTCGAGAATAATTCATGCACTATGTAGTACCAATGCTGACGTACTCTACACATGCCTAGCATACTCTCTTACTTGTTAAGCTTTACACTCCATATTTAAGATACGAATTAAGACTTCATACGATAGTAAGCTATGCAAGGAATGTTCTTTCATGTTTCTCACATCGAGTTGTACTCATGTCCAAGGTTAAAGACCGCATTCATGTCTCACGTATTTATCTTGTTTTTATACCCATGATCACGTTCTAGCTCTAAGTGATTTCTTATTATGATGTTGACGTTGATAAGGATCGAAGGGAAGGTAACATAATAGTTTAAAGACTAAGAATCCTATGGAATGCACATATTCCTTGGACAGAGGAAAATGCCTTAGGTGAATGACTTATTTCGACTCGATGGTATACTACCTATGTTTTCACGTACTCATGTCCACGATAGACTTACTCGAGCATCCACCTAAAGAAATAGTATAAAATGATGTTGGTAGGCAATAATGAGAGTAAGTCATGATGGATGTCTATCCATGATTCTATGTAACACATGCTTATGTCTTTTCCCATCATTATGACATGATCCCTTTCTCCTTTCGCTAAATATCTATGCCTCGTTATGTTCAAGGTGACTATCTACCCATGTCTTAGATGCTCGAAGAACGAAGTATTCATGCCTATAATCCATTCTTTCATGAACCTTATTTATAAAAAAAAAAAAAAAAACAAACAAACAAAAAAAAAGGGCGTTTACTCACGGTGATAAGAGTAAGCTATGTTGAAACATGTCCCATTCTTTCGGTATATCTAAATCCTAAAGGTAACGTTTTATCCATGCCTATGTCTCGACTCGAAATTGAAGCCTACAAATTGTGCTCCTTGAGTCTGCTTATGTCTTAGTCGTACTTGATGCTCGCCAAACTCGAGTCCATACGCCATGGTATGCGGTACCCATGTAAATGCCATGTTTCTCGTACCCATGTCCCATGTCCTACTACTCACGTATTAATGTTTCATGCCATATTAATCTATTACCATGAATGTTCCGTATTACGTCCGTTTGATGTACGCGTACCACGTTTATGTTCTAAGACAAAGTGCCTCCATGATTGGACGAATGATTCCTCGCTCTCAATCCTTTATGATCCACGCACGATAATAAGCAAGGTATGCCAAGGTATTCCTATCTATGTTTGAGCAAACAAGAGTTCCTTTCCTTTATGGGGCTTATCTCAGGAGTATTCTACTCAGATTTGACGAATTCATGTCATGCCTATATGCTAGACCTTTATGAATATGTAGGTAGGATAATATTCCTATTATATGATTTAAATCTGTCTCCATTCGCATCGAGTTGCATTCACATTCAAAGCCTAAGTTGTACTCATATATTATATGTCAATCGTGATGGTGATATACGAACATCTATGATCAAGCCTCTAAGTATTCAGATCTCATCTCCGCCCATCATACAAATCCCCTATTGTAACAATCATGTTTCCGATATTCAGATCTCATGTTATAATATCCATGTTTACACGTATTCGTATCTCATGACAGTTTAGCACTCATGTATTCATGCCAGATAGTTTTCATGTATTTATGTCCCATGTCATGCTCTTCATGCCCGGATAATCATGTAATGTTCGTGCCTATTTTCCAGTACTCATGTCATTCGTGCCTACGGATTCTCTTCCAAACTCCATGTATAGTAATCATGTAATCGTTGACGATATCGTGTGTCGTGCCAGCTCAGTATTCATGTTAGCCACATTCAAGATTCAGAAATCACGTTATGTCACATCATGCGTAATAAGATACTGTGAATTGTGTGTTGGTACTTTAGTTAGCGAGCGTTTGAGAAATGTCGTGAGGTCCGAATTATGAAGAAAGTCGCCATAAAATTTTCTAGATTAGTAGTTAGCGAGTGATTCTTAACCTCTATTCATAAATCAAGGACAGTTGTTTCATGATTCTCATTCAGGTAGGTACGACTCAGTTTCATGCTCCCATGTATGTTTCTATGTAATGACATATTTAGTTCTCATGATCCATGACCATGTTCCCACGTAATCATGTTGAGCTTTTATGTTTCATGTCATGTTTCTTCACATTCATGTATTCAAGCCATGTCCAGTCCCATTCTTAACCAAGACCCATCATTCGAGGACGAATGATCCCAAGGAGAGATATTGTAACATCCCGTAAATCCGAATTAGGTATGAATGTATGAATCTAGTATAAAGGTGATATTTTAGCTATACGAATCTATTTGGGATGAACTCTGTGTGATAAACGATCGATTTTTGAAGTCAAACCAAAAAGTGAAGTTCTTAAGGCCTTCTAAATTTGTCTAAGTCTAGGACAGTCTGTAAGTATGGCCTGTTTTCGGGTACTTGCATTAGGAATTTGTGAAAACTTCCTTCTTGAAAGTTGTAGCCCTTTGAAATACCTTTCCAACGGTATATTATGGGGGTCAAGAGGACATCTGTACAAAAAGTTATGGCCATTTTACTGAAGGATTACAGTGCAGTCCGTTCACTGATCATGTTATACGAACTTGTTATACGGCCCATATAATTTTATACGGACCGTATAACTCGTCCGTACTTCATGACGCTTCAAATCGATGTTCTGTCCAGCCATGATAAAATATGGTCATATTATACGGACCGTATAACTTTTTATGGACCGTATAATACGTCCATATAACTTCCGCCTCACTTTTGTATAAATTCAAGCCTTGAGTTCTTTTATTTCATTATTCACAATTCCAAGCCCTAGCAACAATCCAAAACATCAAGGTAAGTCAATCCAAACCCTTCCAACTCAATTCTAACATATACTCTAATAATCTAAGCAAGAAATCATTCTTTTAATCTAGTGTTTTCAAGAAAACCCATCTCAAGGTTCAAGAATCAAGATTTAGGAAATCTTCTCCAAAATTCAAGTCTTTAATTCAAGATTTTGGAGCAATTAAGGTATGTAGAACTTCCATCCACATGTGGGAATCTCTACGTTCTTCCCCATGCTCCGTTTCTTGATATCCATGAAATTCAAATCCTAGGGCATTAAACTCAACATATTGGTAGCCCGTATTTATGTATTTATGTACATGGATTTTGCATCTATATTCGTTATTGTATTCCTAATCTTCCATTACGGTTATTAGGAACCCTAGCTTAATCCATGAATCATGAATTCTTCCTCATGTGTTCTCATTATGTTTATATGAAACTTTATGATTTTATCTAGCAAGTTACAAGCATGTTTTCAAGTCAATTATATATATAATTATGAACTATTGTTATTACTCATGAATCAAGAACATGTTTGCAAGACTTTGACAACTTATCTCAAGAAACCATATTACAAGATATTTCATGAAACCATGTTACAAGTTATTTCATGAAATCATGATTACAAGTTATTTACAAGTTATTTCACGAAAATCATGGGCTTCTTAGCCAACTATATCATATTCATGTTTTGGGAGTTGCTTAGTTAACCGAGAAGGCTCAGATAGCCTCGAAACTATGTAGCCACTCGTAGGATAAGGGTTGTCAGCAGAGGGCAACACCTTTCATTATGCAGTTTGGATCCTTACATGCTTATTATTACTTAAATCTCATATCCCCGGCAAGGTGAGTGTTCTCGCTAGTAGGACGCAAGTACCGTATCATGTTGTCGGTTATACTATAGCATTCCCCACGTTACAAGCGAGTTTTATATACATGTATTTCCATTGATTTTGTTTTCGGACTTTACTCACGTTTCATACTCATGTTCAAGTTACATTCAATTTCGGTTCATGTCCTATACCTATGTTGTGCCCGTTCTTCATTTCGGGTTTTACATACGGTACTATTCACCATGGACTAACGTCCCTTTTGCCGGGACCGCACTTCACGGTGCGTATACCGATTTTTGAGCATACACCGCGCGAGTAGGATCACCTCGTTATCGACTTATTGGTGAGCCCCGCTCCTCTCGGGGTTCAACATGGAGTGCAGATTAGTATTCGGTTTATGGTAGTCCGGGCCATGTCACGGTAGTTAGTATTCAGACATGTTTTAGAGGTTTCATAGACAGATGTTAGTTCACAGAGTCAGTTATGCTTTCATGTTTGCAGACTATTACGTTTTCATGATTTTTCATGCTATGAGATTTCTTCAAGACTTTATTCCGCAATTACGTTTTCATGATTCATTTAAATTGCATCATATAGATTATATTGTTTTGATGCCCATGTTGACAAGCAAGCCATGAGGTTCGCTCGGACACATGCAAGCAAGGCCCGAGTGCCGTGTTACGTCCAGGCCATGGTTCGAGGCGTGACAGCTCTGGCCCTAATAGCACTGGGCACGTGGAATCCCATATGAATCAACGAAGACCACCTTACAAAGCTAAATATTGCTGAGTGACTGATAGCGAAATAGTATCTTGAGGGATTATATGATTACAATATCGAACTTCACTAATACTGATGATGTTATATATAAAAGTGTGAAGCTAAAGCTATTTAAATAGACTCATCAAGGATGAACATAGAAGGCTCTACGTATTTTGTTCAATAATCAGAATTAACCACTTGAACAAGACTCTTTCATCTCTTCTTAGCTAGCAAAACCGAACCGACAACAGCATAATTAAGTACAAGCGTAGGACATCGCGCGAGCACAAATCTTAGCATATATTCCCTCCGATCCAATGTATGTGACACCATTTGACTTGACACAAAATTTAATAAGAGTTTAAGTTTGGTGCACCGTCAATGTAGCAGACTTCTTACACCATCAGGTATTTTGAAGATAATCTTGTAATTTTCTTAAATAATATTATTATCTTTTTAAAAATTATAATTAGAACTTAAAACATGTTAAAGGAAATGTGAGTCCTAGTTGTACTGCAACTAAAATTATTTCCTGATTTTGAAACTATTTCCTTTCCGAAGTCACTGCTTGTCTGCTTCTCTGCTCTTTTTTCTTCATGGCCGGCACTGCCATGGCAGCGGCAAAATGCAGCATTGTTGCAGTTCTTTTCTTTTCCTATTTTTATTCCATCTGTTTGGTTGAATACTTCAGTTCATCAACCATTTTCTTTTCTCATTGAACACCTAATTCATAACCTTCCCAATAATAATGTACCCCTTTTTTCTCTCCTTTGCAACGAACACTTCAAAGCAATTAATTTCCGTGGCAACATATTTATAAATTCAAGAAACAAGACAGAAAGGAAAACTTAAGAAAGTTAGGTTTGATTCAAAATAAGGAAATAAATTTGCAAAGTGTGATTGTTAAGGACTAAAAGAAGAATGTACAATAGCATAAGGAGAAAAGGAGGCAACAGGATGGGCTGTTTGACGGATGACGGAGATGGAGGAGATGCGAAAAATATTTTAAAAAAAATTGTGTTTAATTATCTATATATATAAAAAAAAAGAGGTACAAGCAATGTGGTTAAGCCAAGTGGCAAGCTAAAAACAAGCCACTTGGCAATTTTAAGACAAAGTTAATGAGAATTAGGACAAAGTTAATAAAAATTGTAATACAAGTGTTCAATTGATAATAGTTTCAAATTTGAACGAGAAGATAAATTCATTGAATTAGATTTGGTTAAATTTGAATTTGAATTCTGTATATGTGATCTAAACGTAATGGATTGCTTTGTCATTTTATATTCAAAAATGAAGAATTCAAATCTTAAACGTACAATCATTTTCCTTTCGTTGGTATCATCCAAATTTGCTATAAAAAAAAAAAATTTAAAAAAAAGTTAAACCATATTTATCCGCATTTTTCAAGCTTTGTTAAGAAAGATTTATTTCTTGAACCAAGTTTCACATTTAATTAAAATATAATTGAAAGATAACAATGTATTAGACTTATCCTTAACAATGTCGTAATATTTTAATTATCTTTTAATAATGTTTTAATTAAATGTAAAATTTGTATATATGTACATAAATTGAGAGGTGTTAGCAATATGCTCAGGCCAAGTGAAAAGCTAATAACAAGCCACTTGGCAATTTTAAAACAATATCCATTACATTATGTTATAAAAACTCATTTGAATGAAAAGAAGCTTTGTTTAGTGCACGAATAGTGTAACTTCACATATTTGTCGTTACAATTTAATTATTTGCTATAATTTTTTACTTATTGGAAACATCTAAAGAAAGTTTTATATATGATTTTTACCTCTTAATGATGAACTATAATTGATCATATTGATTTTATTTGTACAGAAGTACTAGATGTAGCTATATAATTAAGACGCTCAAAATTAGTTAAGTGAAAATATAATATCAATATAGTTTCCAGACATCCAATTGAAAGCAATAAGATTTCGTCAAATGAGTAATACCTTTTAGATTAGTGTAAAATATTTCGAAATGTAAAACAAAAAATAGCATATGAATCAGATCTGTTATTATAATGAACGAAAATGAGTTGTTTGTAAACGGATAAGTTTGATCTCCAATTTTTAATTGCTCCTTTTTATAATAATTTCTTTTGTATGATTATTTAGATAGATATATCATTGTAGGATAAGGATAAATGAGATCTCCTATCTTTCAAATGTGCATTTTCTTTTAAAAAATATCTATTCTTAACAATTTATTAGTAACTGATAAGATTTTCGAATTTGAATGTAAAAGAAATTTGATTTGGAGTGAAGTTCTAATTTCTTAACCTCTTATATATATATATATATATATATATATATATATAGACTTCCAATGACACATAAATTAACATTAGATTTTTTTCTCTGTGAGTTACTCCCCAGTCCCGGTATGACAATTTCTTTCTTCTCTAAAAGTGATACTCCTTCCACTGTCACCTTGCCTTCTTTCGTTATTTTGGGAAAGTAGTAGCAGTGTATTTTCTTGCTGTTTCATTGTCTTGGCTTTTAACTTGCATGCATTTTTTTCTTTATTAATTTATTATTGTAATACGTGAGCAATTTTCTAAACATTATTAATGGAATTATTTGTTTTGCTAGGTGTGAGCTTCTTTAATAAAGAACGCAGAAGAAGGTGGCTTGGATGTAATTGAAACCTATCCATGCATTCTAGAATGCACGTAAGCCATTTCATCATCAAATGTGCCTTGCACAAATATATGAATGTTTTTAGAATTCAAAATTCATTATCATTTACAACACATCTTTTGTAGGAATTAGATCTCGCCTATAAAATTTATTCTGTACCTTATTCATTTTAGCTTTGTTACGTTTCTCGATCTTATTAGTATTTGTTTTTGTTTTTTGACTTTTAATTTGTTTCTAAAATTAAAGTTACAGACTTCAAGAACACTTTGTGTTGCAAAACAAATTAGCCTCGGTGGTTTAAAGAATTAATTTACTCAAGATAATAAATCCATCGAATAAACTTCATGATGGAGTTGACAATATTGCTTCCGGGTTTTGGATGGATTAATTGTGACCGGTGAGTAGGATAGTTTCAGTATTTATAGAGGATTTTTGTTTTGATTCACTCATGTTGAGGTTTAAAAGAGAGAGAG
Source organism: Lycium ferocissimum (assembly GCF_029784015.1). Lineage (NCBI taxonomy): Eukaryota > Viridiplantae > Streptophyta > Magnoliopsida > Solanales > Solanaceae > Lycium > Lycium ferocissimum. The sequence continues at coordinate 47,778,108 of NC_081350.1, read as the reverse complement.
AGAGAGAGAAGACATGGCGCGGGTTCAAACAATAGGTACATTGAGTAGCAAAGAAATTGGTAGAAAATTTTAGGAGGTGGTTGTGTGAATGGAATAGGAAAAGATTAGAGCTTGATAGGAAATTAAAGGAGCGAGTTGAATGAGTTCTATTAATCGTGCAAATATTGAAGAACATTAAGGAGGTGCTTGGATCTTGCTTGATAAGATGGTTAGGAAGAATCCTGAACTAATTTTGATGAGTTCTTGTGTTTGAACTAGATTGAATTATTAATCCTTATGATTTAGGATAAAATATGCCATTTTTTGAATTATAGGTAAAATACTAAATGGAAAAATCTACCATTAAAGTCATAGTAGGCACACAATAATGTATAAGGGGAGGAAAATAGAGATAGTGTTAGACATGAGACTAATTGTACTTTGAATTAATTGAAAATAAATAAAGTAAATAAATATATTACCAAAAGAATTTTAGCAATAGAATAAAAGTGTTAAGAATAAATTGAATGAGTAAGAAAAAATCATATTTACTTAAAGTCGCAAGACGATGTAACAATATTAAGTAAAGAATAGGGCAATAACGACAAATAAGGACAAAGGGCCCGCGGGGGCGGGGGGGGGGGGGGGGATCTTAAAAAAAAAAACATTTTAAATATAAATTATAAAGCTTATTTAAATTTGAGATAAGAAGGTTTTTTTGAATTATGATAGGTTTAAATGAATGAATTCCAAGCAAGATCTAAAATAAATTTCTAACATTGTCAGTTTAATAATAAAATTAAAACACAACATACTATGTTGAAAATAGAATAGAAAGAAATATCAAATTGCTAATGGTGAGTACTACTAAAATAACAATTATCAAAATTAATGCTAAAATAAATTCATGAAAGGCTTGACCAATACTAATTAGTATTCTAATAATACTAATAATAATAGAAAATTTATATATCCTAAGTTCTAGATCTATGCACTTATAAAGGTATGTTATTTTATTCATTAGAAAAAACAAAATACTGAAGGGTCCAAAAAAGGATAAACTAAGATTAAATAAATATAAGCCATTTTCAGTAATTAATAAAGTAAACATATGATGTATTAGTCTCTACTAAATAAAACAGGATTTTCATTATAAAAATGATTATATGCGTAACTTTAAAACATAGTACATGCAATGGCACAATTATGTTAATCATTATACAACTTATAAATCGAGTTTATTGACTATAAACAGGGGTTGGGTGTGTTTGAGAGGGGGGGGGGGTGTGGGGAGATAATATTTTAAACTAATTTTAGAATATAATTAAGTAATTAAATAATATGCAAATAATTATTCATATGTCATTTATATACCACATAATAGACGGGAAAGAGGGTGGGGGTTACATATGAATTTTGAACTAATTTTGAAAATATAATGAAGTAATTAAATAATACATAAATAATCATTCATATGTCATTTAATTTTGACGAGAAAATTCTTCATATTGTATAATACAACGAAAATAAAATCTCAACAAACAAAGTTAAAAACCAAAAAATTTCAATAATGAAACGCAATCAATGAACACAGTAAAACATCAAAATATAGAAATTTAAACTGAAATAAAAGAGAAGAGGACTCATTTGTTTATGGCGTGTAAAGCGAAAAAAAAAATATTAGTAATAATATCAATAGATTTACGATAAAACATTAAAATAACTTCTACATTCATATCTTGATTGAACTCAAAGTCATAGTTTAGTTTAAATATTTATTTCGACTACAGTTAGAAATCCTAAATGGAGAAAAGAATTCCAATAGAAAAAAATGTAGAAAGAGGGTAGATATAATTATTCATAATTGAAGAGATGTGAACAATAGAATAAATATTCAAAAATAAAAAGGTTCATGAGCGTAAAATATATATATATATATATATATATATATATATATATATATATATATATATATATATGTGTGTGTGTGTGTGTGTGTGTGTGTGTGTGTGTGTGTGTGTGTATAGTTCATCAAAATTTATATTATTAATTTAATAATTTAAAATAGTAAACAATGTAATAAAAAAATACAGAACATAAATGTTATTTGATAGTTAGTTATTAATTCGTTGTCTTTATTTTCATATAGATTTGATTATTCGGGGGTGGGAGATACATTTCATTGAGAAACAATATGGCAGTTAAACTTTTTTAAGATATTGTGAACTAACATTTCCGAACAGAAAATATCGCAATCTAAAATGCTTAAGAATAATATTCTTTAATGCCGTCCGCGCATCGCGCGGGTACGAATACTAGTTTTACAAAAAAGAAGAGAGTAAAAAATAAAATAAGTGGCCTAGTAACCTGCTATAGCAGGTCATTGTCACCTGATGGTGTAAAACTCATACACTGACAGTGCACCAAACGTAAACTCTTATTTATATTAATTTGAGGAAAATAGTAAATGACAATTTTGTCTCGTTCTAGAGTCTTTTACCTTGATGATTATCCAAAGAAATTTGATGTACACGATCTATAATATTTTGTACATTATCAAAATCCTGTATGATAGAAAAAATTATATTATGAAGATATAAAAGAGAGAGAAAAAAAAAAGATAAGAAAAGGAAAGATAAATTTGATGTGCTGTAATGACCTTAGAAGGGACATGGAACACATTTGCTTGATTGTTAAAAGAAAGCATAATTAAATGCATAAGTCGATTTTCAATCAAAACTCAAAAGAGTAGAATGGTAAATAAAAACGGAGCTGGACAAAAAATAACAATGCTATTATACCATGAAATTTGTATAGTCAAAAGAAAATAAGAATTAGCAAGTTAATGAATGTTCAATCAACATTTCTAAGGCCCTTCGTAATGTCATGAATTTTCAATCTTACAATTAACTGAACTATTTAAAACAAATACTATTGAGAACTACCTAAAAACCTTAGTTTGTGTAAAAATACTTTAGCCTTCCTCATGTTATTAAACTTTTCGTCCTGGGTAGAAAAAATATTAGTTAATTTTAAATCCATAATTATTAGGTTAAAACCTAATTATGCATCTTGATATGATAAATTGGGACAGAGGGAGTACAATACCGTGTCTTCAAGAAACTGTGAGTGTAAGTAGGTCTTCAATCGACCTTACAAAAATAGTTCTCTAGGTCTTTCAATTTATGTGGCACTGTTTGACTGAATATGGAGTTTTTAGAGAAATAAAGACTTTTGAAACTTTGATCTAAAATAAATCATAAACATTAGTATTTGACTATACATTCATCTCATTAAAGATAGGAAACACGACAGTGGTCACATAAAATGAGATAGAGGGAGTAATTTTTGGTCCATAAAAAGAAATCTATCAAAACCAATAAAAAACAAAATGGAGATGCGGGGTATCAATCCCTGTACCTCTCGCATGCTAAGCGAGCGCTCTACCATCTGTGCTACATCCCCTTCTGATATTTACCTTACTGAATTTCGCTAATATTTTGCCATAGATGTTATGGGTAGAATTCTTCTTTTTTTTTTTTTTTACTGAATTTTGTTCACTTTCTTATATCTATAAATTGACTCATCTCCATAAAAGATCCGAATGAAACCAAAGCTTGAGGGGAAATTATGCTTACTTGTTTTTTTTTTTTTTTTTTTTTTGTATTATAAGTAACTACTAAGTTTGCTATGACTTTTTACTATCGTCCAACCCAGTTCCTACGGTAATGAATATGAGTGCAATTGATATTCGTGTATTGAAAAGACTGTTTATTATTTCTTGAAGCTCATCAATGTGATAAATTTTGCTATTTCGGTCATCATGGTCGTTCTCTAAAATTTCCTCTCGAAATAACCTTTCTTCATTTTAGTATTCATCCCCAACTACCCCTTTAAAAGTTTATTTCGTGTTGATTGCATTATTTTCTGTGATTAGATAGCATGAATTTTGTATCATACTAGAAATGAAGTTTTGTTTGAATGTCTTATGTCTGAGACTCAGACCCTTAATTAATTGAATGCATATATCATGTCTATCAAGCAGAATCATTAACAAATCAAAAAAAGAAGAGAGAGAAGCTCTAGCTTCTCACTAACTTGTTCTCTCTCATACTTTACTCAAGATCTGATAGCAAACTCCTCTCTAACGTCTCCCTTCTCCCACTAACGGCTAGTCTACTAACTTGCTGGTGTCGATCTCCACGATGGAACCGCCAGGAGGCCAAAATTCCCGGCGGATCCCACTGGAACCTCCCCCACAGCCCCCAAACAACTGAAACGCAAACCACTATGGAAAATCATAAAAAAACCTCTTTTGCCAATGCTATTACATCGACTGTCATTACTCCCGCCACTACTTTTCGACAAGCACAGGAAGCTGTTAAAGCTAAAAGAACTTCCCACAACGGAAAGGCGGCTGTCATTTTTAGGACCAGAGAGTACTACGGGGTGATGGAAGCGGAACATAGAAGAACCATTGTCGGAAGATTCGTAAGTACTCGTCCCCAAATTGACAAAATTCGTTCTAGATTCGCTGAATTGTTTTCTCTCAAAGGAACAATTACAATTGGAGTCTATGATAATTTTAATGTTTTCTTGGATTTCACCAAAGAAGAGGATTTCAATACTATTTGGTTTAGAAGATATGTGGATATCAATGGGCTCCAAATGTGGTTACAGAAATGGAGCCCTAATTTCAAACCTGAGGAAGACTTACCCATAGCTCTAGGTTTTGGGTACTTCTCCCAAAATTACCCATTCACTTACACAATTGGCTCTATCTCGGACAAATTGCTAGTGTAATTGGTACACCTCTAGAATCTGATACTGCTACCAAAAATAAGACTAGGCCAAGCATGGCCAAAGTGAGGGTAGAATTGGACCTTTTAAAGCCCTTGCTGGAAAGTATGTGGGTTGGGGATGAAGATGACGATTCTCCCTTGAAAGGATTTGAGCAAAAAATAGAGTATGAGTATGTGCCAAAATATTGTAAACATTGTAAAAAATTGGGGCACTCTACTGCTGAATGTAGGGTTCTGGAAAGAATAAGGGCAAAAGAGAAGATGAACATTGATGTAGGGAAAAATGAGGCTGAAAAAGACAGTGCTAAGAAACAAAATGAACAGCATAGAGAAAATGAAAAGGGTCAAAATGAGAGTGCTGCAAAAGGAAAACAAGAGGGAAAAGGTGAATCAGAACAAAATAACAAGGAGACTAAAAGGAAGGCTAGCCAAGAAAAGCAAAATTCTGAAGAAAAAGCTAGTCAAGAAAGTGAAATTAGATCCAACAGTGATGAGCAGGAAATCAATAACGCTCAACTTGATGAGAATAAGGAGAGCTCTAAAGTTCCTGATAACTCTAACAATCTCCAACCAGATGTGGATTTGCAGAAGAAGACTAAGAACAATACGAGCATAGCTAATGCTATGGAAAGAGCAAGAAAGAAAAAAAGAAATCGAGAAAAGGAAGGATGCTAGGAAGTTGCATCAAAAACAACAAAATCAAGCATCTTGAAAAGGTTAGTAGCAGGATACAGGACAACAATATGATCAAGGGGACAGGTGGAAAAAAGGTGGACACTGAGACCCCTCAAAAGAGTTTGAATGATAATAGCATTGAGATTGAAAGTGTGCATAATTCCTCTGAACACACAAAGGACAAGGCTGAGATGCAACAAGCTGACCACATTGAAGCAAACCCTATAAGAACCACTGATAAGGGAGGAACCATTACCATTCATCTCAATATAACAGAATCTTCTAGCAAGGATGATAGCAAGGATAAAAAAAATGGGCTGGAAGAGTCAGATAAGGAATCAGATACCCCTAATAAACTGATAGAAGCTTTTGCTCCTGTTACAAAAGCTGATGTTCAGGCTATTAGCAGGGCATTTGAGGCTGTAACTCAGAAGCATAATCTGTCTCCAAGGGGCAGATCTAGAACCAGAAATATCAAAACTACCAATGGAGATATATCCAGAAGTAGAAGAAGACAGAGAAGCAGTGTAGCTTGACCCCCCATTTTTATAATTGTGTTATTATGATTAATACAATTTCATGGAATATTAGGGGGGTTAAGTCCAAGAAAGCTTTTATAAGGCTGATAAAAATTGTCAAAATGAACAAGGCTCAATTTGTGACTATTCAAGAACCTTTCATTGATGTATCCAATCTGGAGAAATACAAAAAGAAAGTTGGTTTTCAAAATGCAGTGGCCAACATTAATGGCAAAATATGGTGTTTTTGGGATGACTCTTTGGACTGCTCTATTGTTTCTAATAGCAATCATCAGCTCACTATGAAGATCAAGCATTTGACCACCTACAAAACCTTCTGGTATACTATAGTTTATGCTAAGACCACTGCCAGGAAGAGAAGAAAGTTATGGCACAAGCTTAGGCATAACTCGGTCATATTGATGGCCCTTGGGCTGTACTAGGAGACTTCAATGTGATCCTATCTCCTAGTGAGAAGAGAGGTGGCATACCACATAGGATGAGTCAAAGTATGGATTTCATCTCATGCTTGGATGATTGTGGATTAGTTGATGCAGGATACAGTGGAAACACTTTCACTTGACTAATGGAAGGAAAAGAGGCAACGGGATGCAGAAAAGACTTGACAAGAGTTCTATACAATGAGGGGTGGAATGACAATATGGGGGATAGCATGGTTAAGCACATGGCAAGGAGGGTTCGGATCATAATCTTATTATATTTAAGCCAAAGAAGTTACTAATAATTTTGTGAGTTATTTCGGGTTCTTGAATTTTTGGACAATGCAACGCATTTTCAACAACTAGTTCGAACTCATGGATGGAAGAAGTACATGGCAATGCAATGTGGATTACGCAAGAAAAGCTGAAAAGACTCTCCAAAGTCTTAACTCGGTGGTCCAAAGAAGTCATTGGAAATGTCTTTGAGAAAGTCAAGCAATATGAACAACTTATTCTTGAACTTGAGCACAAGATGGACAATGATGACTCTGAGGAAAATAGGCAGGATCTTAACAGAGTTAATGCTGAGTACATTAGATGGTCTAGCATACAAGAAAATTTGCTACAACAAAAGGCCAACATTCAATGGAATGAAGAGGGAGATGCCTGTACAAAGTATTTTTTTAGCTCTATCAAACACAAGAGAAGGAGAGTTACTTTACATAGAATTAAAAACTACGATGGGCCCGGATCGAAGGTAATGAGGCCATTGGAGATGCGACGGTCAATACTTTGAAAGTACGTTCACTAAGACTCCAAATTCTGATTATGGGGTTCTACATCACATTGAGAAGATTATCGATGAAGAAGATAATCGGAATCTTGATTCCGGAAGAAGAAGAAATAAAAAATGCAATCATGGATCTCAGTCCTAACAGTGCTGCAGGGCCAGATGGCTTTAATGGTTTCTTTTTCCAGAAATGCTGGGATATCATTAAGGATGAGCTGATCAACTTTGTGCAGAGTGTCTACTGTGGTAAAAGGTTAACAAAGCATTTTACTCATACTTGTTTAATTTTAATTCCTAAAGTAGATGAACACGCTAGTTTTCTCAATTAAGGCCTATTAGCTTAACTAATTTCTCTAATAAAATTATCTCCAAAATTATGGCAACTAGACTCAATGTTTTGTTACCCAAATTAGTGTCGGAAAATCGGTGGGTTTATCGGTGGAAGACTCACGTCAGAATATTCTACTTACCCGGGATATTGTGCATGACATAAATAAAGGTAATAATTCTAATCTGGTTTTCAAATTGGATATGGAAAAAGCATATGATAGAGTTTCTTGGCTCTGCGTCATTTTTATTCTCAGAAACTTTGGCTTCTCTGAATTCTTATCGACTTAGTTTGGAGACTTATATCAGATGTATGGTACTATTATAATCGATGGTGAGAGGAAAGGATTTTTCACTCCACTAGAGGTCTTAAACGGGGTGACCCTCTTTCTCCTTCGCTTTTCATTTTAACTGCGAACTTCTTACTAAGTTGCTCAACAAGATTCATGAAAAGAATAGATACATTGGCTATAGTATGAATGCTACGGGACCAAGAATAAACCACTTGGCATATGCTGATGATGTAATTCTCTTCACTTCCTGGGATAAGTATTCTCTCAAGATTATTCTGAGACAACTGAAGAGATATGAAGAGGTCTCTGGACAAAAAATAAACAAGGAAAAGAGCATGTTCCTAACTGCCTCTCATGCCTCTGATGGTACTCATAGGAGAATTAAGAGAATGACAGGTTTTAAATCAGGTACATTTCCTTTCACTTATCTTGGGTGCCCCATTTTACCTTGGTAGGAAGAAAATTTCTACTTCACGGATATTACTTCTAAAATTTTTAAAAAATTTTTTGGTGGGTAGCAAGGCAACCTATTGTCTCGTAGAGCAAAGCAACATCATCCAACAGTATTGCAGTCCCAAACTCTTCATCTATTAGTCGCCTTATCCCCTCCAAATCGTTTTTAAAGCAAATTGAAAAATACCTTGCCAATTGTTTTGGGACGAACGAAGGTAAAAATAAGTACCATTGGAGTGCTTGGAAGAATCTTTGTTATCCCAAAGAAGAAGAAGGCTGGGTTTTAAAATCTTTGATATTCAAAGTTCTTTTTTATTCGAAAAGATGGTGGAGATTTAGAACTCAAAAGAGTTTATGGGCTGACTTTCTAAGATCCAAGTACTCGACAGAGTCAATTCTATTGCTAGAAGTTGGAGCTCTGGTCAATCTCAAAGTTGGAAAGAGCTTAATGCGAAGCATTCTGAACCTTACATGTTATGGAAAATCAACTGCGGGTCCTCTCTCTTGGTGGGATAAGCGAGACTGGTCTAGGGCCCTTGCCTTAATGCTTGAACCTGGACCAAGACCAGGAAACACTTTAGTCGAGGAGTTTAATTTTTATGGTAACTGGATTTCCAGTAAATTGGAGAATACTGTTCCCCCTAATCTGCAACACACTATAGAAAGTATCAAGATTGCTGACCAAAACTCTCTTGATTCCAGCATTTGGACCCACAATAGTGATGAAAATTTCACTTGTTCTTCATGAGAGATTACTAGACAAAGGAAGAACAAAAAGATTCATAATCTACGGCATAAAGGAATGCCTTTCAAAGTGGCTTTTTGAATTGGAGAATTCTCAAAAGAAAACTCCTATTTGATGACATTCTCCCCAAGTTTGGCCAACGGGTTGTGTCTAGATGCTGTTGTAACCGACCTCAACGAAACCATGAATCATGTTTTTGTTGAAGGTGATATCGCTAAGAAATTATGGAGTTTCTTTGCTAACCCTCTTGCAATTAAGCTTCATTATGGGGTATTAGATGTAATATGGACTTGGTGGGCTTATGATAGCTTTAATGCTTTGCAGAATTCTTTGTAAAATTCTCCCAATGTATATTACCTGGGAACTTTGAAGAGAGAAAGGGCAAAGAGGGTATGGACAAAAAGCATATTCATTATATAGAATAGTAAACCAGATTAACTTTCATATTAAGATATTATTATATAGACATTTTACACAGATTAACCTTCACTTGTCTTGGAAAGATATTTGTGTCATTGCAGATGTATATTCCGCTCCAATCAGTACCTTTCCAGTATATTGGGAGAAACCACAACCAAATCAATACAAAATCAATACAGATGGAAGCTCGGTGGGTGAATTGAAGAAAGCAGGAGCAGGAGCAGGAGGTATCATCAGGAACCATGAAGGCAAAATGATTCTTGGATTTTCAGAGTCACTTGAATATTGTAGCAACAATATGGCAGAAATCAAAGCTACACTTTTGGGTTTGCAATACAGTTCAAATCTAGACTTGCACAATATCATTCTAGAAATGGACTCAAAACTCATGGTGGATATGATCAAAGGAATCAGCAAAGCTTCTTGGAGATTTCAGAACATGATTGAAGAAATTCAAGAATGGCTCAACAAGCTGCAGGAATTTGTATAACCTTGCTATAGGGAGGCTAACACGGTAGCGCATATTGTCAAAAGCAAGGCTCTTATTAAGGACATGAATTGTGCTATTCAAAACCCACAAAACTTACCTAAGGATGCAATAGGTCCATATAGACTTGATAAAAGTGGAATGGCCAACTTTAATTAGGAAAAGAAAGACTGTTATGAGTTAAGTAGATTGGAACAAATGATAGATATCAAGTATTTCTCGTATTCAACATTTGTTCAAAAATCTCTTGTAAGCTTATTGGTGTAGGAGGAGACCCCTCTTGAGCAAGAATGGCTTTGCCATTCTATGGCCGATAGTTACCATGTAATTATCCCTTTTTTGGAAATAATATAAACTAACTTTATAAAAAATAAAAAAAAAATTGAATGCATCTATTAAAATAGTTAATAAACTTCTTCAAATCAATATATATGCTCACGTCAAGAATCCTATACTTTTTCAAATTAAGGATTCTTTTCGTACGTACTTAATTAAAGTTCAAATTAATAGCATTTGTACACATTCAAATATTTAGATTCATGGTGCAGCTGGATTGAAATTACATGAAAAATGAAATGAGTAGTATAGCTGTATAAAAATTAGTTCAAGAATATAGATTTAACAAGGAAAATAGCTTTCTAGATTAAGTATAATTTTAAATTTTCGCAGCAAGTCCATTATAACATGCAAGACTAAAAGGCAAGAATTTCATCAATATCATTCTTTTTCAAGATTCATATTTAACTCCTAGTCCCATTTAAAAGAGATTGAAAATAGCCAAAACATTTCCATCTCCTCTTCTTCCTTCTTAATATGTGTTGTAGAAAATTGAAGGCTCCTTGTTATTTTTGAAGGGCTGGTTTCAATTGGTTTGGTTGAAGAACATCATCAATTGTTGGCTTTGTTGAGCTTTATTATCAAAAAAAGATAAAGTAGGTCTATTGATTTTTGAAAGTTTGGGTTGAATGTAATTATTGAGAATTGTTGGTATGGTATTATTAGAAGGTCGGATATCAAGTTTAGAGTGATTAGCAATAATTTTGAAGTAAAAATATGTAGGTGTATGTGCAAGTCCCACTAAGCCAATCAAATTTGTGAAAATGGCCTTGAAGAAGCAAAATGAAAAGGATTTTAAGTAGGCGTTTGGAGATGAATTAAGTGATATTTGAAAGAAACAAAAAAGGGATAAAAGTTGATGTTGTGTTTGGAAATGCATTTTACTTGAAAACAACAACAACAATAACAACATATCAGTATGTCCCACAAAATTTAGATCGAGGAAAGGTAGGATGTACCTGCATTCTAGCTCTACCTCCTCAAGGGTAGAGAGACTATTTCCAATAGACCCTAGACTCAAAAGGATGTAATTAATGCAGGATTGCAAGAAAAATAAGACAACAAAATATGAAGATACAAAACAGATGGCACAAAATAGTAATACACACATAAACATTTCACTTGAAAAAAAATTAGATTTTTATGAGGAAAAAAAAAAAAAGAACATCAATGTCCGCTATAAACAAAATAATTACCCTTCCATTTTCCCCTTACTTTCATAACCCCAAAACTACTTACCATTTCTACCTATTGTAGCTTTTTTAGGTAATTGTCTCTTTTTCTTATTTTCTCGTTTATTTCTCTTCTTCTTATCTTCTTTTATTCTTTCCTTGTTTCTCTTTTTTTTTCTCCTCTTTTTTTCTCTTCTTCCTGGTCATACTATTTTTTATTTTCTTTTTTACCATAATCTAATTCGATATTTAATTCTAACTCCTTTCTTTTCAGTATTCTTCTATTTTCTTTGTTCTTCTTTTTTCTTTTTTTTTTCTTGTTTCTTTTTTAATTTCATTATTTCTTTTCTTTTTTTATCTCCATAATCTATTCATTCACTTTTTTTTGCTATTTTTATTTATTCTTCTTTTTTAATTTCTGGTGATTTTTTCATCTCTTTTTTCTCCTTTTCTAATTTCATTTTTTCAATTTTTTTCTTCTATTTTTTTCCTTTTTTTTTCATAATCTAATTCTACACACCTTTTCGCTTCTCCTTTATTTTTTTTATTTTTTTTTTATATAAACAAAAAAGGATACATGATATATATTTTATATCTCAAAAAAATAATTTATTCTCACTTATAGTATATCAAAATCAGTAGCAATTGAAGAATACTATGCTACTCACATGATATATATCATATACTAACAGGGTATCATACAAGACTGACGGTTTATTCCTTCAAGAAAATCACTCAATCCTCTATGATACCAACCTAGTATATATCATATACCGAAAGTGTATCATAGAAGACTGATTCATCCCTTCAAGAAAAACACCAAACAATCATCTATGATACCTACATGGTCCACATTCTTATCTTATACCGGAGTTTTCAGAAAACACTGTTCATGATAATGATACCATGATACATATCATATACTAATTGGGTATCATAGATGACAGATTCATTCTAACACTACTTAGTCTTCTATGATCAGACATGGTATATATCATATTCTGACATTGCATCATAGAGGAACGTGTAACAACCGATTTAGTCGCTTAGCACTTTAAAACTTAAAAGTGGTACGACTATATCGTATTTATTTATATGATTTGAATACATGTTATAGTTTATATGAGATGATGAATAAGGCGAAGTAATCGGTAATGATATATTTCTAAATACGGTGAAAGGGCCATTGATGTCTTAGGAATGATATGTAAAAGGAAAAATAAATAAAGAAGGCTACTTTTCATTATGATCTTGGGAATGAGTGGCATCTCAAAATGTAAAAATAAAATATAATAATAATAATAATAATAATAATAATAATAATAATAATAATAATAATAAAAAGTAGGCCGCCCCACCATTTTCTGTTTTAGTACCATTCCTTGTTTTATGCATCCTTGTTTTGTGCATTTAGTCATCATAACCTTGTGTTGTGCAATGCTATATTCCAAAAAAGTAGAAGGAAAAAATCTTGTTACATGCAAAAGATATATTACGAAAGAAAAGGAAAAAAAAATAGAAGGAAATTTTTCCTTGCATTTCTAACCTAGAGGGGAGAAAAAAAGGACGAACGAGAAGGGCTTTGTCAATTAATGTTGAAGGAGTGAAGTTTTATTTTTATTTCCACCAAATACAAAGAAACCAATCGGTATGGTACATTTAGTTTTATACACTCCTACAAGAGAATATGTTGCAAAAAGAAGTTTAAGTTTAGTATGGTAGTTATGGCAATCTATGACTCATTTTCTTTGCTTTCTTGGTAACAATGTAATTTTAGCCTTCTACAAGCTTTGAAAAAGTGGGCCATGATTTAGTCATTATAAAAAATTGGTTCTTTATTTAGCTTGATAAGGATATGCTAGAAGACAATATCTATTATAGAGCCCAAGCAGTATACATGAACTTAGAGAAAATCATCATCGGTAATGATGGTCACGCTTCCTTCAGCCATTAAATGCTTAAGTGCTGGTTTATTTAGAAATGTTTGTACACTAAGAATTGATAAGAATTTAATAAATTAATAATCAAGGTAGTGGTTAGGAATATGAAAAATGAAGTTAAAATATAATTAAAGGTCCATTTCTTTTACTGGTTTAGTTCATATTATATAAATTTCAATTGTTTAATATCGTGTGAAATATAACTGAGTATTGATGTTGTATTTCTTGGATGATATATATATGCGTTAGGAATTCCCATTTTTGTGCACATAGGTTGCAATTTGATTTGAAGAAAAACCAATCTCACGCTTTTGGGTATTACAAATTAGGTGAAAGTTAAAGTGGATGTCATAATGATGTCCTCACCATGCTATAAATAGGTATGATGATACAAGTGATTATAAAATACAAAAATACATGTAGCTCTTATTAAAAGCTTCTGGTTTTTTTTTTGAATTGAGAATGAGGGTACAAAAATTGCACAAGTTTTGTCTTGCCTTTTCCTCATTGTTATCTTTAAAAAAAATGATTACTTCACACGTTTTGTATGCTTTTGAAAGGAATTTTCAGATTTGCTTTTGCTTTAAGAAAGTGTCCTTTATGTTTGTCTTGCCAATATTT
>NC_081350.1:47649855-47764010 GCF_029784015.1 Lycium ferocissimum | reverse complement strand
TCCTCGTTAAACATTCGTTAGTTCGATGACCATGAAATCCTCCCCAAATATAACGTATACCCTACTTCCTTTCGACGAATCTAGTTTTCACCAAATCCTACGACTCCAAAATCCTATCGTCTATACACTAAGGCTGCCAATTGCTCTCTTATAGTCGTGAAGGTCTCGTGTCCACCTTGGCCGACGTCAGTCCATTCACGACGCCACGTCACGAAATGGCCGAGGTGTAACACTTAATATCCTCACTAGGGGTAGGTATAGCATCAATGCGGGGATCCATAGCTGCGGCAGGATGTGCTACCCATGTGGGTCCCTGATTAGGGGTCTGTGAACCCCCGCTGGGAGTAGTAACACCGGCGGCCGCCTGCTGGGTATCAAGATGAAGTAGGATCCTGGCCATAGTATCATGCACGGCCTGGTCAGAAGTAACCTCAGGTTGTGTCCATGCTAGGTCACGCCACCTATAGTCTAGTCTCCACTCGACTAGTACTCGAGATCGGGAGATGGAGACCTCTCTATCGCTCGCCCACCGTCGGAGCTCTACCCCTAGTTGGGGCAGCCCCATGGCCTCTCGCTTTGCTGTGTCCTCTGACTGTAGTGCGCCCTTGGGTGCCAGCCGTAGCTGCGGGCTCCGGCACCTGACTTCGGGCCGTAATAGCTCAAGTCCTCACCATCTGTGAGAGAAGAGTAAGAGTCAGATACCAATTTGGTCTTTCTAGATACCAATTTGAATAAAGTAGCACGATGGAAAGAAAGAAGGTGAGATTTCCTAAATGTCCAGTAGCCTCTCGCAGATAAGTACGGAGCTCATCGTACCGATCCACGAGACTCTACTATATACTCTCTTGTATTAAAGACCGAGTAACCTAGAGCTCTGATACCAACTTGTCACGACCCATTTTAGCCTAGGTCATGCGGGCACCTACCATTCCCACCTCGGTAGGCGAACCCTTAACTCAATGTTCACAATCAATAAATATAATAAAATAGCGAAAGAAGTAAATATTGTAAGTCTCACAATATAATAAAATATAATATAATATAGATAAGTGCGGAAGTAAATGAATCCACCCCCAATATCTGGTCTGGTTATACAAGAGCATCTAAATCCGAATAACTCTGGTATGAATAATAATACATAAAATGTCTCAAATCATGCATGTCTTGAAAGAAAAGTAAGACATAAACAATAGAAGAGTCTTCGAGGTCGGCCGGACGCCATACTCACCCCGGAAAACTCAAGTAGAGCCGAGGAGTCGATCACCCACGAGTCGTAAGTAGATCCGTTCGATACTCGCATTCATAAAAGAATGCAACAAGTGCAGGTCAGTACAAACAGCAATACTGGTAGGCATCATAGGCCGACTAAGCACAACTAATACAATTCAAAAAATAACGTAGATAAATAAGTAAACCAATCACGCATGAAACAATATAATCGTAACCGAGTATCCGTCAACACCTATGTAAGTATCTAACCCCAATATAACAAGTCTGAGTATATCTAATTCTTTAACAATCAACACTATAGAATCAACAACACAATCGTCACAATACAGTCATCACGACATCTCACTCAAGTTATAATGCAATGCAATGCAATAATGGTATGAATGTGATGCCATGCCATGCTATGCAAATGAGATGTACACATTTACTGCGGACGGAAATATCAACGTCTCCCAGAAGACAACCCGGTGTGACTCGCGAAGTCCGAGTGCCGCCCTCCCGAATTTTTTCCAAAACGACGACAGACTCGGCTAATTGCTCACACAGAGGAGTCTCACCGGCACCATTATGGGAGACCCGCGAAGCCCATGCACTACAATCAATTTCGGGATAACATCGGAATCGGCCATGCAACAACGATGCCTGAATATAACCATTGGACATCGGCCTCCTCACAATCACTCAAAAGAGTTATCAAATATCAGTTTCATAAAATAACGATTCCGGAATTGAACCTCGGACATCAGCCTCCGCACAATCACTCAAGTAAAAGAGTTTATCAAGTATCAGTTTCATATAAACAACGATTCCGGAATGGATCTTTGGAATCAGCCTTTTTCACAATCACTCAAGTAAAAGAGTTTATCAAATATCAGTTTCGCTTAATCAACGATACCGGATCATCACCGGATATCGACCATTCATGATAATATGAGAGAATGCGTGCAATGCATATGTCAATCATCAAGAAGCAAGCTCAATATCACAAGTACCTCAATGGGGTACGCCAACAATGTATCACATCACAATACTAACAGTGGGTAGGCCAACATATATCAATAACTCAAGTACCAACAGTGGGTACGCCAATAATGTATCATAGTTCAAATACCAATAACGGGTATGTCAATCCTATCCAAATCAGGACAACGAGCGGCATTCGCTATCTACCAACTACACACGACATTAAGCTAACACAATTAAACAATCAAACATATATAACGGGGTGGCTAGTCCCAACACACGTCAGTGCCCAACCTAAGGCAATATCCATCCCAACTTCACACCCGAAGGTTCACATGCTGTCTCCGACATCATAATCTAAATATGTGACTTACTATACTAAGTCTTACCAAGGTAAACCATAACCTACCTGGACCGCCGAACTACAACACCAAGAAGTCACTCTATCACCTTGCCCTTCAAAATAGTCTAAGCATAATCGAATTCTAAATTAGAAATCATGAATAATGATACTAATATTGCTATGATATCAATTAGGTCCAATTTAACCCTAAATATTGGAGAAACGGGCCCACAAGGGTGAAACGAAAATTCACAGGTAAAATGCCAAATTGAATCCGAGGTAATCATAACCCAAACATTAATTGTTGATTTAGATCAAGAATTATACCTAATATGATTTCTAGTAAAAACCCCCAAATTGGGTATGAACCCTAATTCTCCAAATCCGAAATTCAACGTTAAAGGTGAATGATATATGATTACTAAGCTTAGATTCATCAAGTTTTATCATCAACATGATCAATTTATCATATAGGACCCTAAGGGAAAATCTTCCAAAACCCTTCTTCAAATGCCAACTCTAAGGGATTATAAAAGGGAAGCGGGAATTCTAAGATGGTTGTGATTAAGGAAGAGTAAAGGATTGGACAAAGTTTACCTCCAAGAGTTTCTTCAAATTATCTCCAAGAATAGTTTCTCTAAGCTCCAATACCGAGATATGAAATAATGAGGGTCTAAGACTTATTTAAGACATAATTAAATGAAATATCACTGCCCGTGACTGCCACGACAGAGGGAGTGCCGCTACAGCGGTGCCTCCATGGCGGCTGGGCTACCGCCGCTGCGGTATAGTCTATATTGCCCATCACCGCCCCAGCGATCATCACACCGCCACAGCGGTGCCGCCATTGCGGGCACTAGACACCAGATTTCCCGAATTTCTCTAAGCCTTTAATCCGATTTTTGGCTTATTCCCGAGGCCATCTGCTCACAACCCGACCACCTAAACTCATACAAAAATACACTGCGAACGCACTCGTGGTCTCAAAATTTCCAACGGAGGTTTCGTTGACCGAGTCAACCACCGGTGCCTACTTCCCATTTCCCATCTAAAGTCCCGAAATGCACCAAAATGCATTGGGAACCGAACCAATCATACATACAAGTTCTAAACAATCATTCGGACCTCTCGGAGTTGACGAAACTCCAAAAAAGGTCTGTTTGCCTAAAAGTCAACCTCAGGTCAAAAGTGAGTCAATCAATGCTCGGAAGTGGCGAAAGTGCCAAAAGAGCCATAGTGACCAAACAGGTCGTTACAACTTTACAAAGCAACAATACTCGGGAGATAGTTAGCTTACCAGAAAGAAAACAACCTATTGGTTGTAAGTGGGTATATATGATTAAGTACGAAGCATCTGGGAGATAGAAAGATTTAAAGCAAGACTAGTTGCCAAAGGGTATAGTCAACAGGAAGATATTGATTACCAAGAGACTTTCTCTCCTATGGTAAAGATGGTGACAGGAAGGACAATGTTGTCCATTACAGCTTCTCAAAATTGGCATATCTATCAAATGGATGTATACAATGCATTCTTACAAGGTTATCTATTTGATGAGATTTGCATGGATCTTCCACAAGGCTTTGTGAGTCAGGGGGAGCCTAAGACATCTAAATAAGTTTGCAGACTCACAAAATCCTAATATGGACTAAAATAAGCTCCAAGACAATGGAATGCAAAGTTAAAAGAGGCATTAATAAAGTTGCAGTTTGTACAAAGCCAAAATGATCATTCATTGTTTATGAAAAAGAGGAAAGAAGGAATTGTGATCATATTGGAGTATGTTGATGACATACTAGTAACCGGTGACAGTCTGATTCAAATTGAAGAAGCAAAATCATCCTTACAACAAGTATTCAAAATAAAGGACTTTGGAGAATTGAAGTACTTTCTTGGCTTAGAGTTTGCCAGATCTAAAGAAGGAATCTTGATGCATTAGAGGAAATACTCTTTAGAGTTAATTTTAGAACTTAGATTATCAGTTGCTAAAACAGCATGTACTCTAATTGACACAAATTCAAACCTAACAAAAAAAATAGTATGATGATCATCTGAAAGAAAAAAGCAGTGAAAGGGTCAAGGAAACTGAAGATCCACTATTAACAGATGTAGCTGCATATCAAAGATTAATAGGGAAGCTGTTATACCTAACTATCACTAGACTAGATATTGCCTTTGGAGTAGAAAATTTAAGTCAATACTTACAACAATCTAAGAAGAGTCATATGGATGCTGCCTTAAGGATTGTGAGATACATTAAGGCTCAACCTGGCTAAGGTATACCAATGTCAACCAATCCTATTCAAACTATGAGCGTGTATTGTGATTCTGATTGGGCAGCATATCCTCACACTAGGAAATCAGTGTCAAGATTTCTCATCAAGTTAGGTGAATCTCTTGTATCTTGGAAGTCAAAGAAGCAAACAACTATATCTAGAAGCTCTACAGAAGCATGGCATCTGCACTCTCAAAACTCACTTGGTTACTAGGATTGTTAATAGAGTTGGAGGTGGAAGTTATGCGGCCTGTGATCATCTATAGTGACAGCAAAATCAGCCATTCAAATAGCTGTAAATCCAGTCTATGATGAAAGAACAAAACATATTGAGATTGATTGTCACTTCATTAGGAAATAGATACAACAAGGAAAGATTCAAACTCAATACATCTCAACAAATGAGCAACCTGCAGACCTGCTGACCAAAGGGCTTATAAGAGTGCAACATCACTATCTAAATTCCAAGTTAGGAGTGTTGAACATATTCATGCCACCTAACTTGAGGGGGAATGTTAAATATAATAATACAAGTTAGCAGTTAGTGTAGTTAGCTTATTAGGTGATTAGTGAGCTGTCAAGATTAGCAGTTATGTTAGTTACGGTTATAACTAATTCTATTAAGTTGAGTTAGTTAGGATGACTATATATATATATATATATATATATATATATATATATATATATATATATATATATATATATATATATACACTTAATCATTCTCTTATAATCAATGAATTCTCTATAATTTCTTCAATCTAATAATTTGCTTTCTTCTTCTCTCTCTCTCTCGATCATCTTCTTTTCTTACTTCTTGTTCAATTCACAGAACTCATAAATGGAGTTCTAATGATCTTCACTAGTCTATTATATTAAAAATAAATTTTCACTTTTGCTTGTCCACTTTAGCATATCAAGAGAAAGACAAACTCTTTTCTTGTTTTACCTTTAACATTAATTACTCATTTCCAAATCATTTTTCAAGTCTATTAAAACTATACACCAATTAAAATGAGTATTATGGTAAAATATATACTTCATTTATTAATTCTCAAGGGGTGCGCAAAGTCAAAAGTGGATAAGTAAAAGTGAACGGAAGAAGTATTTCTTTGCTTGTTGAGGTGAGTATCTATTTTACTCTTCTTTTTCTTTTAACAGATTTTTTACAGTCAGACTCGAGTGTTTTTTACCATAAATTTTTAAACATTTTTTTAAGAAATTAAAATCATCAATTATTGTGACTTATAGTATGTTTACGTAATAAAACTAAATTTTTTGTTAATCTTATTTTAAATTAAAACTAAAAACTTAATTATTGTGTCCTTCACTTTACAAAGTTGCGTGTGAATCAAACTTTCTTCAACCAACCATACATTTACTCTGTAGATATCTCTGCTATTTTATTAATTGATATTCTGGTTGAAGGAGTTACCAGTTTCTGAAAGGATATTACAGCCAAGAAAAATGAAAAAATTATTTCTTCTTTTTGTATTTTTTTTTAAATTTAAAAAAAATATAAGGGAAAATTCACAGACTTTTATAAACGAAAAACGACTGTCATTTTTTTGTTATTATAAAGGACGGAAATAGGGCAACCCCCAAGCTTGATGATCATTTGGGTTAAAATTTTACGAACTCCATTTGAGATTTCTTGATACAGACCAAAAGCACTAACACCGAGCTGCAAGACATTAACAGTCAACTCAGCAAAACGGGGAACATGCAAAGAAGATTTGGAAATCATCCTTTCCACTAAATAAATTGTACCTTGATTGTATTTGTCCAATATACGTGCCAAGTGTACAAATACTATATATAGAGAAGAGTGACGTGCAAATAATTGTGAAGAGACATAGTTTTAGAGTATAGCTTGTAGCATAATATATGACTCAAGGGGTAGACGTCCCTATGGAATCAAAGATGACCGATGATGAAAGTGTTAGTAAGGAATGAAAAGGTTTCCTCGATGATACTAGAAAAAGTCAATCTTGCGAGCAATATTGCTGCTTCTTAAAAATTATTGTAAAACCAACAAGTCAGTTAATATTTATGTGGCATGCCATAGAACACTACGGGGAGAAAAAGATCATGTATGTATTGCTGCTTCTTAAAAATTATCTTTTAATATTTTTTCCGTTCTATATATGAAATAATTTAAGTTCTTTCTAATATCGCAAGGTCATGCGCATAGTAATGAAAGTGTGGAAAATGAGCTCTATGTATTGTTTTCAACGTATATTCCATATTTTGTGTAATTTATGGTCTCCAACACCCTTTCTTTTTATCCAAACAAACAAAGACTTGGTATTTTCCTCTTTAATATTTTTGATAGTATTTGGTCTTGTGTCTTTTAAAATATTTTTTCTATATTTGTCCAGCTAATACTAAGCTAGCGTTTGGCCATAGATTCCCATAAAATTTTTGAAAAACTTGATTTGGGTGAAGTTTTTCAAGTTCTGAAAATGTGTTTGGCCATAGTTTTCCAAAACACATTTCACTTTTTATTTTGGAAAACATGAAACATTACTTATATCCATAAGTTCTAAAAACTATCAAGAATACCCAACTATACAAAACATATATACTTGTTAATCCCAAATTATGTAGAATATGATATTTTAACAATAATTGCTAATAACACACTTACTAGCTACTACAATTCAAATTACAATACAAAGATCCATCCATGCAAGAAAAGAAAAAAAACGGTAGTAACTAGCTATTCTTTAATATGATCTTCCCACATTGTACGAACAATATTCATTTTGTAGAAGAGACTGCTTTGATTATGGAAACATGGTAGATATGACTTTAATGGAGGAATATGGTAAATAGAATTTTTGTCTGTTTTGATTAGTTGAAAAAAAGTGGCTTTTAAGCATAAGTGCTTAAAGTACTTTTTAAGTGCTAAAAGTTATTTAAATTAGGTGTCTGGTAAGGATCTTTCAAGTTGACAAGCAAATTGTCACATTTCAAATCAAAATGTACAATATTCTTTGAACGCAGACATTCCATTCCAAATGCAGCATCCATTGCAATTATGAGCTTCTTGCGGCGATCTAGGTGTCTGGGGAAACACCGAAACATAGCTAGATACAAAAAGAAATAATATAAAAGGTTGAAAGGTTAGAAATAACACCTGTCCTTGCAAAGCAAAACATGTCCGAGAGACCCATTCACCATGAATTCTATTACTGTGGCAAGAGTTCCCCCGGCCCATCTTGCACTACACGATAAAATGCCACCACATTTGGATGGTGAAGCTTTGAAAGAATTTCAGCTTCACGCCAAAACTCGTGAGTCTGGAAATAGCTCAACGATTCCATTATGAAAATGCTACCATAAAAAATCTCAAAGCATGACAAATATATGAACTAATACGCTTCTACAAGTTTAAATTTGATCAAAACAAAATTAGATTTCTGAACTACAATGAAATTCGCTCAACATCTATTTCCATACTGCTAACAAAGTTACAGCATGAAAAATAAAAATGCAAGCGAAAAGCTGTTCATACAACTTTTCTCAAACAACTCTAATATACAAAGTTGGAGTTCAAGCAGATGAATCAGGAAAACAAGTGTCAGTTAATTATTTTTGGATAGGTTGGTTTTGATTAATTTTTTTTTTCATCAAGGGTTGGTGCTGATTAATTATATTGCGGCAGACAAAATTATACAAATACAAAGACGCTCACCAATCTCTCCTGCTCTGATGAGCGACCTGTGAAACAACTTTTCTTTATTCTCTTTATGGCACATCAGTTCCTCTCCATTTTCCATGGTAAACAATTCCAAATGTTCCGGAACCCAATTCTCTCAAATCTTCAAGATCTTCATTCTTGACAACTTGCGAGGCAAGTAAAACAGGTTAACTGCAAAAATTGACTCAAACTATAGATGTATGTACTTATCATAGCTTAAATAAAAAGATGTCTGTCTAGCTAGTCAAAACATGCAAATCACCAAATAGAAATACGGAACGGTGAGTTTTAAAATGTATTTCATTTACGTGTTTGGATAAAAGTGCTGAAGTTGAAAATAAAGATGATAGTTTATGGTTTTTAGTAGTGAGGGTAATATTGAAATTAGAAGAAAGTATAAGGGATAAAAGAGTAAAATCATTAGTCAAACCAAAATGGGTTTTAAGCCAAAAAGGAAAAAGTTAGGGTTCCCCAACTTCTTGTTTTTGGCTTATTTTACACACTTTTTAACTTATTTAAATCACTTTTTTATTTTGCCGAACACTCAAAAAAGTTAAAAATGACTTATAAGCACCACTCCAAATGGGCTTTTAGTTGGGTCATAAATATATAGGTTATTTTTGTAAAATACAAAAGTTTGGGATAGTTTTTAGAAGTTTTGAAAAGGCCAAAATATAGATCTTGGCCCAAAAACATGTTTGAGCCAGAATTTGAGAATTTAAGGATTTGTTTTCAAATCTGTCAAAATTTTATGGCCAAACAAAGATTTGAAAATAAATCATCACAATATGCTCCCAAAATCTATGGCCAAACGGGAGCTAAGATTGCTTCTGATTGTAGGTTGTTTGGGTAACCCACAGAGCTGTCACAATTTTTAAGAAACAAATAGGGTGACAGATGTTCTTAATTAGAATTTGACTAGCTCTTTCTGTTCCGCTCATTCTAGTAGTAGTACAGATTGCATTTTGTCTTTCCAACATTTGTATCTATTAAAAGATTATTCTGGTTGTATGATACATAAGACTGTCATCAGGGTCGGGCTGAGCCCAGTCTGGCCTCCTAAGGATGAGCCCTACTATTTTTAAGTTGGGCTCCTCCTTTGGGGACCGGATTAGGGGTAGAAAAAGGGTGTCCGACCCAATCCTTATTCGTTTAGAAATTTATTTGGGTTTGGCTAGCAGGTTGGCCTAATTTTTATTTTTCTTAATTAGTAAAATTGATATTGAGATAAGTAATGAGAAGCCATTTTAATGTTGAGCTCTACTTTTTTTGCCTAGAAATTTATAGATCGAAAGATTAAATCTCCTACCAATTTAGAAAAAAATATAAATTGAATAGGAAAATGATTGTTTTTTCATAAAATAAAAAAAATTAACACGGTCAAACTGCCTCACCACTATTTGTGCATATAGATCTCGAAAAAATATACTAAATAAAAAGATAGAATAAAAGTTGGATATAGCTCCAATAGAAGAACATTCAGTCCGCTTAATAATTGCCCCTGATTTTATCTTCTCAAATATCTCCGTGGTTAATGTTCTTCATCGCCACAGCAATGAGGAAGACATTACTTTTCTTTCATAACACATATCCTTTGTAAGGTTTCTTTTGTCACAAATGCTTTTGTTTTGAATTATAATTATTAAAAATAGGCCAAACCCATCGACAGACACCTGTGGTCATCCAATTCTTTCACTTGAGCACTTAAAGTGACCCTTGTTCCATTTAAACACTTCAGGTGGATCATTCTTATTTCACTTAGACACTTTTTGCGCCGTTATCGGAGCAAAACTAACACCAAAGGGGGCGCCACCTCATTGCACATCCAACCAGCCCAAAAGCCCCAATTTTTAATGGTCAAAACTCCACGAATTTACAAATTAGTGAATTTACAATTAAAATGAGTTGGCATAATTTAATTGACTTGGCACAATTTAAATGAGCTGGCACAATTTAATTGGCCACTTAATCCACGTAGAAGACGACTGGTGTTGGTTTTACTCCGATAACGGTGCAAAAAGTGTCTAAGTGGGATAGGAATGGCCCACCTGAAGTGTCTAAATGGAACAAGGGCCACTTTAGGTGCTCAAGTGAAAGAAGTGGACGACCACAGGTGTTTGTCGATGGGTTTGGCCTTAAAAATATTAGAATCTCTATAAAAATCGGATTGTAGCTCTTGGTATCTTCGATTTGAATACTTTGAATTTGATTTTCTGAAAGCGATGCATTAAGTAGAACATCATTAGACGTGAAATGTGTATTGTGATGCTCTAGCAGATGTTCAGAAATATTGCCATGATGATCCAGTTACGCGTGCACCATATTTAGAATTGACTCTCTTTCCTGCATTAGTTCTTTTTCTTGGATTCCTTAGACTCTCATTTGAGTAATCTCGAGAAGAAATTTCTCTAAGATCTTAACTGTTTGTGTCCTTCACAATCTACATATATCACACATATGCTACACATTTGTGTTTGATATTGGATACGTTCCCACTTCGTCCTTGGAAATTTTCATCTTACTCTGGTTAGCATAACTACCAGTAGTAGGCGTTTGTAGTGCATGGTCACATCGTTCAGAGTTTTGAACCTTATTTTCTTCAACATAAAAGTGAAAATCACTTCAAACCGCCACAACTTTTCAATTGTACTATCCACATGGCCAAACAGTCTAGGCTCATCGCATCTCTTAAAAAGAAATTCTAGAATATGTGGATTGACTTTTTTCTTCTTGCTTCCAAAAAAGAATCCATTTAACTACTTCATGAACATGTGTATCAGTTTGGTCTCCTACAATAATTACAGTCATGTTACGAGGGATGTACCATTTCCTGTAGAACTCCTTTACAACACCTGTTGATAAACCTTATACTGATTCCCTTGTGCCACAAGTAGGCTTAGCATACTTTGTTCCTTTCTATAGCTGTGAATTTAAAGCTTGCTGACGTATTCTATCTTTATCTTGGGAGCAAGACGAAATAATCTTCATTTTAAACTTCTTTTGCCCGCTTTAATGTACCTACAATAAAAGTTCTGTCGTTACGGTAAATTTCGAAATATTCGTGAAGCCGGCTCCTGGAGACATGCTTGAACTCCCCTTACAATTTGGGAACCGTTAACTGGATCCGGAAATAGTATGAGTTGCACATAAAGAATTCGATCCGGGCCCCTCGAACCCAGTTTTGCCGCTTTAACGCCACACAGGCAAAGCGGCATAGCAGAGAATCCTGGGCGGTCCCTTTGACGTGTAAAACGCGTCGCCGGAGCGGTGACGAGACATCCCCGCCGGCCGTCCACAAGTGATTCCACCTATTTAAGTGACATTTCGGGATTTGGCTTTATTTTTCCAAACCCAAAAGGGTCCAGCCGCCTTGGGAGCAAATTTGGAGCAAAAAATGATACTTCCTTGGGGAAGGCTGTCCCTCTAACTTCTTCCTTTCATTCCTCTTGACATTGATTCTCATTAAAGGTTCTTGTCTAGAATAACAAATGGGTAGCTCAAATCTCTTAAGTTCCAAAAAGATGAACCCTTGTTCTTCTCAATATAAAAGTCCTTGGAGTATTTTCCTTTGCTCATTATCCTAACTTGGATCCCAACCTAATCCTTCATTTACCCCATTAAAGTACATATGGGTCTCTATTATGGATCTTGAAAATGGGTTCTTGAAAATAAGCCTAAAATGGCAATTTGACCAAACTAGTGACTTGAATATGGTCATGAATGTCCTAAATAAAGAGTGGTTGATCAACTAGCATAATGAAAGTGAATCTAAAGACGGAATAGATTCCATATCTACCTTATCAATGTCGGGATCTTCGATAAACGCGCTAAATGGTGAAAACTATTCTTGGGTCTCATGGATGTCTCCAAACCTCTTGTGTGGTTGCACTATGGTGGCCAAATTGAAGAAGCAACGGATGTTTGTGGAACCCGCTTGGCCATGAGGTAGGTTATGGCTTCTTTTCAGTAGACTCCGATTAGTTTCCCGTATTGTTGTATAGAAGAAACGGAGAATGCATGCATAGGAACTTGGAGATTTGGGATGGAATTCTAGGATGGTATTATGTGTGACTTGTTTGTTCAGGCTTGTGGCCTGTAGACTCCTTAGATGTTGATGTGGTTTATTTCTTGATTATCGGTGGATTTATGTGACTTGGGAGTAGCGGATGAATTTTATTTTGTGTTTAACGATGAAAACTTTTCAAAATACGTGACTACTTGTACTGAACTTACATGCTTAATGAAAGGATAAATTGTGTTGTGGTCGTGAATGAGTCCCAAATCAGTAATGGGAAATAACTAAGGTGTGAGTGAGAAACCTGTTCTAAGACAATAGGCTGGGCTAGGAATGTGGTAATTATGTATATAAATTGAAAGATCTGTTGGTGATTAGAATAGCCACCCCATTAGGTGCGTTGATTGTTCCATTATGATGGATTGACACCGTAAGTAGTGATAGATATCGGAATCTGTGTTACTGTCTTGACTGAGATATGATTGATATACCATTGTCGGTATTTGCGTTATGATGCATTGTTGATGTACCCGTTGTCGGTACTAGTAATATCGAATATATTGTTGGCATACCATTGTTGGTACAAGCGATATCGAATATATTGATGGCATACCATTGTTGGTATTGTAATATGATACATTGTTAGCGTACCCATTTGTTGGTACTTATGATATTGAGCCTGATTATTGATGATTGGCATATGCATTGCATGCATTCGATCACATTCATGCATGGCCGATACCCGGTGATGATCCGATATCGTTGATTGAGTAAACTGATATTTGATAAACTCTTTATTTGAGTGATTGTAAAAATGCCGATGTCTGAAGATTCATTCCGTAATCGTTGATTATATGAAACTGATGTTTAATAAACTCTTTTACTTGAGTGATTGTGAGAAGGCCGATGTCCGAGGTTCAATTTCAGAATCGTGAAAATATGCATTGCATACATTCCCTCGTATTCATAATGCATGGCCGATAACCGGTGATGATCCGGTATCGTTAATTGAGTGAAACTGATTTTGATATACTCTTTTACTTGAGTGATTGTGAGATGGCCGATGACCGATGATCTATTCCAGCATCGATGTTGCATGGTCTATTCTGATGTTATCTCAGAATCATTATTAGTGCATGGACTCCGCAGGTCCCCCAGGATTGGTGCGGCGAGACTAGAATCATGATAAAACCCTTGTAGGGTTCTTGAGCACTTGTTCTTTAGTTAATTTTTTGTGTGGTCCCGTTTGTCTGTTGGGCAAAAATCCGGGATGGGTGGCACTTAAACTTCGCGAGTCACGTTGGGTTGTGCTACCGAAACGTCGATATTTCCGTCTAGAGTACATGTGTACACCTCATTTGCATGACATTACATTTCATTCATCCTTCCATTGCATTGCATTGCATTATGATTGATTGGAGATTCTTGGCAATTGATTAATTGATGATTAGATTGGATTTAGTGTATTCAAACTTGGCAAGTTGTGAATGAGAGGCTTACTTGTCAAGGTGTGTATGGGACCCGGTTATATGTGTTCTATATTGTTAAGCTGTGCCAGTTGGACTACTTTAGAACTCCATGTGGATTGTTCTAAGTGAGGTTGGATGATGACGTTCCGACGGTAAGTATACCCTAAGTAGAATGATCAATTAGGAATTTAGGTATTGGAATCTGGGTGAAGCGATTATGATTTGTAATTCATTTGACTATGTTATGACCTAGGGCATAGTGATGTATTTGATTGATTTAAGCGATTGTCCGCGTTATCCGTAAATTCTCTTACCAATATGTGTTACTAATCATTGTCGGCCTATGATACTTACTCAGTATGTGTGGTTGTACTGATATTGCACTTGCTACACCCTTTTGGGTGTAGATTGTTTCAGGTGATTGATCGAAGTATATGAGGAAGTTATGTGGTGCTTGTCTGGAAGGTCTCCTCCCATTTCATTCTGGGATTGGAGGTTGAGTCTTAGAATATGGTGTCATTCTGAAATTTTCTGGGATTGGAGGTTGAGTCTTAGAATATGGTGTCATTCTGAAATTTACTTAGTCGCTCTTGTATTAGTCTAGACCAAGTCATGGGAAAATTGTATCGAGTCTGTAAATATGTATTGTTGGATTATGTAACATCCGAGTTAGTAAATATATTACAAAGTTCTGCTGTTATCCTTAATATTTGTCAGTTAAACGGATTGTTATTCTATTGATGTTCAAAAATGAATGAGAGGGTTCGCCTACTGAGGTAGGACAGGTAGGTGCCCGCACGAGCCCGAATTTGGGTCGTGACAGTCAACCACTTTGGCCTACAAATTTATAAAAGCCAAATTAAATAACAAGATGTCGTCACCATGAGTATTTCTCTCCCCTATGGGCAGATTACTCAAATGGAGACTGCTAGTAAATCCAAAGGAATCTAACTTACTACTAAATAAATAACATTTGTTAATTAAAAAAAAAATCATATTATGAGTACATATGCATGCAATGAAGTTAATTTTTACTTTTTGTTATTTATCTTTTTTCTTCCATATTTTTTCTTGATAATGTAATAGATTGATGTAGCCAGGAAAAAGATGAAATAAGAGATTGTTCTGAAGCAAAGAGATGGAAATTGAACACTGAACATGACAAAAATTGGTGCATAGACAAATACTATAGCGCGCGGCCGCGCGCACAAAAAAAAAAAACAAAACAAAAAAAAAGGCGACTTTCAACATATTAAAAGGTGAACAACTGGACAAATCACTATAACTATTATATTTTTTCTAATAAAAACAATCAAATTATATTAACTTGTGATTTTGAGGTCGAAAAGGACCTGCTTGAAGATTCTCTCTCTATTGCTACATCATCATTTAAATGATACTTCCAAAGTGTTCATATTTCCCCAATCAGCTTTTAAGGAAATTAATCAGGCTCTTTGTACTTTGTCAATGTTGTTCCGATTCACTGGCCATTTAAGGACGTAATTGTATTCGGATTCACCGGTTACACGATGAGAGAAAAACATCAGCTTTCATGTTAAATGGACATGAGATTCTGAACTTAGTTCACAACTTGATAATGCATTTTTTACCTTCAAATTTTGTTTTATACAACATACACATCTATTAATAACATCTATAAACTTTTAATTTTTTATACTGATCAACATAAGATATACATGCAACATACATGTCGAGAAACTAGTAAAGCAACAAATTTATAATCACAAAATCACCAGCAACCATTAGAAAGTTTAAGAGTGAGATCTACATGCCTACAAACACCGATCAACGGAACTCATAAATAGACGAAGATGAAAACCAAAAAGTCTGCGAAAAGAAGGTGATGAAACTGTTAAAAGTAGTGAAGAAATAGAAATCTATGGTCATGTCAATGGTATCTTGGGAGAGATATACAAAAAGGTTGTTACTTAGAGCCGACGAAAGACAAATTGATACGTGGCTGTTACTTTTGAGTTAAAATACACGTAGTATAGCTAGCCAATCATTTCAAAAGTCTAAAATACCCCTAAATTCAAATTAATTGGCACTAAACACACATGTTGATACCAACCTAAACCGGCTCTTCTATATAATTGAAAATGAAATATATGTAATAATTTTATCTGTAGTTGGTCTTATGTGTTTTAAAATTATTTTTATATACTTGTCAGACTAATTGTAACACTCCGTAAATTCGAATTAGGTGTGGATGTGTTGAAAGAGTATCAATGTGACATTTTAGACATATGAAGTCCTATCAAGATGATTTTGGGTGAAAATAGTTGTTTTAAGATCAACACGAATGGTGGGGTGCGTAAGATTCGATAGAATCAACTAAGTTTTCGATGGACCTGACTTTCAGCCTGTTTACTTGAAAATACGTAGGGAATTTGAGAAAACTTAAAACATGAAAGTTGTATCCCTTTAAAATACCTTTCCAACCATATATTTTGGAGCTCAAAAGGAGTTCTGTTCTAGGAGTTATGCCCATTTTACTGAACGGTGTTGACACAGTTGAAAATCGAAAATTTTAGCTAAGTGTGAAATGGTTAGGAGAGCTCACTAAGTGCGCTCCAAAGCGAGGCATGAGCTCACCATAGGCTGATCTCAGTGAGTTATGATGTCCAAAATGTCCAGGCCTATAAATACGACCCTTGGACGATTTTATGTCATTTTTCACATTCCAGACTTCATTCTAAACCGTATTTTGGAGAGAAAACAACCCTAATGCCTCCCCTAAACCTATAAGGTAAGTTCTTACTCAAAACCCATGATTATTACCTCAATCTAACAAATATTAGCACTAGCAACCTCACCTATTTCATAGATTGTGGGAATTCGATTCAAGAACAGTTGAAGAGGAGAATTGTTGGGAATTCATCATGAGGTAAGTTTATGAAATTCTAGTATAGTTATGGGGATTGTTTGGGGTTTATAACTTGTTTATATATCGGTAGAATCCATGGGTGAATTTCATGAAAGCAAGAACACGAAATTGGCTTAGAAACCCTAGTTTTCAAAAAGTGGGGGAATTCAACGGAAAGGTGTAAAGTTCTAATATTTCTCATCTAAAACCATTGCAGTGTGATTGGTGAACCTCGAAAACCCCCGTTTGGTAACGTTATAGCGGGAATTGAGGTATGTATCTTTTCTTTTAAAAATTCTTTTTGACTATAAAGGTGATTTGTATGTCTCTTTTGAAAACCTTCTTTGAACGTATGTCTCTTTTTCGAACATACTTTTTCAAACGTTTAAAGTGATTCTTTGGCAAGGTTTGTGTGCGTGAGGGATAAGCCCACATTAAACCTTTATGTGTATTATATTATACATATGTATACATGATTTTTCCCTCATTAAAGGATGGTTGGAATTGAAATATACAACTTTAATCTTTGAACATGGATTACCCTATAAGGGATGCTTAAACTTGATTTCGAAAAGCTTGGATATTTCATGTGGTTTGCCCTATGAGCGGGTTTTGTTGAATTGAAATTGAATAATAATTTGAACTTGATTTCTAAATCAGTTAATGATATTGGTATACCCTTATTAACGGGATGATGAACATAATTCATAATGAACAATTCGGCAATCATGATATGATTTGTAATTCGGCTATTATGCCACGATTCTATTGTTTGTGTTTCACCTAGCTACTGTGGAGGATGGGTAGTCACTACGGATGCTAGTGGGGTTTGCCTAGCCATTCGGGAGGAAGATTGGCCATCGATGGTTAATAGCCCCGATGTGGTTTTGCCTAGCTATTCGGAGGAAGGATAGCCATTAAGGGTTCGTAACCCCAAGATGGTTTTGCCTAGCTATTCGGGAGGAAGGATAGCCATTGAAAATTCGTAACCCCGATGTGGTTTTGCCTTGCTATTCAGGAGGAAGGATAACCATTGAGGGTTCATAACCCCGATGTGATTTTGCTTAGCTATTCGGGAGGAAGGATAGCCGTCGAGGGTGACAAACCCCAATGTGGTGCTTCTATGCAGTTTAGGAAACCTTAAATGGTCATCCCTTCGTTACATTAATTTGGGCCTGTATCGGCATGTGTTATACTTTGGTTGCCTGTGAGTGGCTTGTTGATGATCTTGAGTTCATAATTGAGAGACTTAAATGTGATAAACGACATAATGAGTTGAAATTGATTTATTTCTTCTTTAACAGTTTTCATTAATGGTGTTACTAAATTTGGTGATTTGTTCTATCTTTGAGTTTCAAACTGCTTTTATTGACACTGTTTTACTGATCCTTATTATATTATTTTTGTTATATTAACTATTGTCCTGGAGACACTCACTGAGTATCCAGTACTCAGGCATACCAATTTTTTTTTTTTTTTTGATGGTGTGTTAGCTAACATTGAGGAGCAAGTTCGTGATACTCGCGCGGATTAGGAGAGCTTGCTACTTTCTAGATTATTTGGTGAGTCTACATGCTTGTTCGTGGGGCACCATACTATCTTAGTTATTGTTTTAGTTTCCGGCCTGCGTCCCGAAGTTAGATTATGGTTTATTTATCATCAGAGGCTCCATAGATAGACGTTAATTCTGTGGGTAGTTGTTGAAGTCATTGCTTGACTCTTTGAGTGTTCTTACATTTTATGACGACACATTTATGATAGATTTCCGCTGAGTTATTAATGATGGTGTTCATGAGTTAACTATTTATAACTTACTCACAAAATTGTTGAAAGATTATCGAAAGAGATTAGATGTTTATTGATTTTATAAGGTACTTCCGGTGTTGTTCATAGCATCGGATGCCCGTTGCACCTAGGGTGGGTTTTGGGGCGTGACACTAATACTAACATTGTTTCTGATTGCATATAGTTGATTGGTAACCCACAAAGCTGCCACATTTTTAAGAAGCAAATAGGGTGGTAAATGCTCTTAATCAGAATTCGACTAGATATTTCTCTCCCCTAATATTATTACAAACCTTGCATTTTGAATTTTCAGCACTTTTTCTATTAAAGGATTATTCTGGTCATATACTACATAAGTAACTCGACTAATTGTGAGTTATTTTTAAATAGCAATAGTAAAAATAGAGGTTTGTGAAACAAACTTGAACTACAATATACCTTGAAAAGGGCCTTTCGGTATTTAATTTGCATTTTTTTGCACGGATTGCCCTTCGTTTGGGGTGGTCTTTAAATTTTGCCACTCAAATTTGTGGTCTTTAAATTTTGCCCTTCATATTTGTGGTCTTTAAATTTTGCCCTTTGCTTGGAAAGATGAGCGAATACATGAAATTCTGGGTTCGAACCCCCGCTCAAGCATAAAATAAAAAAATAATTTCGCAAGGCAGGACTAGGGGAGTGTATGCCGGATCCAGCATACAATCTTTAAGAAAAAGTTAAAGTTATGCCGGATCCGGCATAACTAAAAGTGCCCCTCACAGCAAAGTCGCACCCTTTCTTATAAGGCAAACTTTTAGTTAAACATAACTAAAAGTACGCCGCGGAGGGGTATATAAAATTTAAACTTTGCCTTATAAGGCAAACTTTTTTTTTGGTTGAAAGTCTATTTTATTCCATCCAAAAAACTTGTACAAGACACAAAGTTGAAGCCGACCTTAACCGTACATGGTAAAATTCCTACTCACTAACTTGTATAAGTCAAACTAGGAGCAACTATTACATTAAAAAACAACAACCGGTTTTAATCAACTACACTTAGCTAGGGATAGCAATTCACAGCAAAGAGCTCTCTGCCATTTGAAATTGTTCTGCCTTGGATGTGAATATGTTGTGCAATCTCTCTGCAAGAGAAAGTCTATCACGAGTCTCGAAGAAGCCGAGTATTTTGAAATCGAGTAGGTTCCTTTCTCTCCCAAACCAATGCCACTAGCATACCAAAAATGCGGCAAGTAATGGAGCGGTGGCTTTGATTTGTGTCTAGCAATGTGTGAGATCCATGTGATTTCATCTTGCCACTCCCCCTATTCTTCTAGTGTACCCTTTGACCATACCAACAATCTTTGCCACAATCCTTTTGTGATGGAGCATTCAAAATAAAGATGGGAAAATATTTCTTGGCAAACTGTTCTTTAAAATCATCGCTTACGAAGATGGTAAAATATTTACGAAGTCATCAACATAATAAGGGTTGCAATAATCTACCTTGTATTGCCGGCCCAAAGTGTGAATTTGTATACGGGATGGACATTTGGTTGTAGCATAATACTTTTCCATGTAACTTTGGTATATATGCTTGAAAAAATACATATATATGCTTCAAGGCAAAGTTTGCCCATAAGGCATAAGTATGCCCCAATGTCCATAAGTTTGGTAAATCTTAACAAGTTTACGCCGATGGGGGCATACTTTTAATGGGCAAACTTTTATGCCGGATCCGGCATAAACTTATGAAGGAATTATCAAAGTTATCGGTTTTGCACTTTAATTTCCGGCATACTTATGTCAAATTTTCTAACAACCCACAACCATTTCAACATAAGGCATAAGTATGCCGGGTCCGGCATAACTTTGCTAATTCCTTCACTGACAACCGTATGCCGCCGGGGCATAGCGAAATTTAAACTTTGCCTTGCGAATTTTTTTTTAAAATTTTGATTGGATGTGTGGGGGTTCGAACACTCGCCATATATATATATAACCATGATATGGGATTTAGCGAAGGATAAAATTTAAAGATTTCAAATATGAAGGGCAAAATTTAAAGACCACCCCAAAAGAAGGGCAATTCTGCGAATTGCCCTTTAATTTGTTGCTCGTGTTATCTTGGTCCATTTGATTATTGGGCTGATACGATTGCCAGGTTTGGACTTTGGTGAAGGATCATTTTTTTTTTGCACGGATTGATTTTTTTTTTTTTTTGGGCTGATGTGATTCTTATTGGTATTTAACTTTTGTCCTCAGGTTAAAAAAAGGGCCAAAAATACCTCGAGGTTTTGGGTTCGAACCCCAGCTCAATAAAAAAAAAATATCTCAAGGTAGAATTTCGTAGCAAAGTAAGCCTATTCGGGCAAAAGTCTTCCTTAAGGCATTTTTTTTTTTTTTTTTTTTTTTTAACTTTGCAAGGCAAAAGTTAGACCTTGCCTACTTTGTTGCAAAACTCTGCCTTGCGATTTTTTTTTTTTTTTTTACTGAGCCGGGGTTCGAACCCAAAATTTTAGGATATTTTAGGCGAAGGACAAAAATTAAAGACCACCCCGAATAAGGACAATCGTACAAATTGCCCATGAAGGATTCACTATGTTAACGGAAAACTTTTACTTAAGTATGAACCATCATGTCATAATGCACAAAAATATGGCACCCCCATTATGTTTTCCAACATATGAATTCCTTTACCTAGGATTCAAATGTACGTGATAGTTCCAATCGTGCCTTTGTAATAAGGAGAGTTCACACAAAAAGGACTGATAAAAGAGTTGTCATTCAAAAGTGTATTTAATCTAAAACATAATCACAACAACAACAACAACAACAGGAGGACTTGCAAATTATTTAGACTAAATTACATTGATACTGGATGTTTAAGTCAAGCCCTCCATACATATGATCATCTATTAAGCATTGATAATATATTCTAATTTCTAAGGAGTATTAACAAAAGGGTACATTTCATATCTAAAGTTACAACTCCCCCCAACATCTCTTCCACCTTTTTGTCCATCACAACATCTTGGAAGTTCACTAATAATACCCTCAAGACACTTCTTACATTCCTCGTTAGAAAGATCCCTTGTGCACTCGACCAATCCATACAATTTCTCATTTTCTCCAATCTTCATTTCTCCCGTTGCATACATATTTTGCACCCAATACGCTTCATCAACCAAGCTTCCCAACAATTCCTTGGTCTTTGAATCAAAATACTCGGGATTACTCACAACCGCACGATTCCACATGTAAAACTTGTACCTATTATCGATTTCCCCTCGGAAACAATCATCAGAATATTTCAAGAGACAATTATCATACCATATGATGGCTTCTTTGTCGTATGGACAACGTTTTACAAGTTCTTGACTAGCATCTAGTACACATGACTTGCAATCCTCACTTGAAACATCACCACGACATAGTGAAAGCCCGTGTGATCGATCGGGTTTTTTTCCCATTGAGCTAGTTGAGAACCCAGTTGGTGGAGTTTTTGAGTTGAGATCAGCTAAGATATTTTTCAAATTTTGTGCATAGTAACTATCAGCCGTGAAATTTCCAGATTTTGAGCAAAAATGGTAGAGTGGACCTGCGGAAATCACTACATGTACAAGAATTGCAATGGTTGAAAGAAATAATAGACAAGAGATTAATTTTGAGGAAGCCATATATTTTGAGGAGGCAAATGAGAATATGGTGTAAAACTTCAAATGGTGCACTATTTTATACTAGTACTTCAAGAAGAGGGTAGAACTAGCTAGCTTATGGGTGTCAAATGGATAGGTTGGACTAAATTTGAACGTATCAAAATGGACTAAGTTAATTAATGTGACTCATTCAAAAGCTACTTGGGTTGAAATGGGTTAGAATAAAATTGACCAAAAGACGGGTCATAAACCAACCCGCACAATTGTTACTAAGTTTTTTTTATTTTTCTTTTATAATTTTGTAAGTACCTTATAAAACTATTTTTTTCTTTATTATGGCTATATATGACATATCAAACAAAAACAAATTGAAAATATTTTGACGAGGTTTCTATATATGGGTCAGTTTGGGTTACATATCAACCCTATTTTTAGACAGGTTGAAATGAGTTGGGCTAAAATGAGATGATCTAATAAAATGTTAAGATGATAATAATTTCATGGGCTAATTTTACCACCCTTAAGCTAGCTTGCAAGTTGTCTTTTTTTTTTTTTTTTTTTTTTTTGGGTGGGAATCTGACTATTTCCTTAACATGACCAACCCATTCCCCTAACTAGTGCCTTTAGAATAAACATATTTACAAGTAATTCCCATTTTGATTGCATCATAAGTTACATGTGGCAATTAAGAAATACCAAGATCACATTGATTAGATCTGAAGGTTAATCTAAATCTGATCGAGAGATATTATTTGCCTTTAGAGTTTGATGAATTGGATGCCAATGAATGTCCACTAAGGCTTAGTGCGATGGAGGCAATTTGCAAACATACGTTAAAGGATCACTACCACAAACAAATGAATTATTTTCGAAATTTCCAACGGAGATTCGTCGAAAATATGAGATTTCTGATGGAAAATTCGTTAAAAAAGCTTTTGACTAGCCAATTTTCAACAAACATCCTTTGGAAATTTTCGCCCATCAAATTGTAGGAGATTGATCCCCAACCAAACAACTGAAAATGCCTCCCAAAATATGATGACAAGAATCACATAGTCTAGGCAGAGGTTACCATCAAATCTATAGATGTACTCCATGAAAATCAGGGTTACTTGCATGACAAGTGACAATATAAGGATGACTAATTAAAGAAAAGAATGAGCAAAGTTGTTAAGTTTCTCCGTCACGATAGCCTGTCCACTAAATGAGAAAGAGATAACAGGCCAAGTCGCTGTAAAGTTGCGAGACTTCTATAAATTGCTTATTTTGAGAAATACTTCTGTTAAACTAGTTTTTCAGATAAATAATAGAGTAAAATTTTGTGTTTTATATATGAAGTGTTTTTAGATTTGTTAATAATTGTGGTTGGCTAATCTATCCAAAAATTAATTGTAAGCGCTAAATTACAAAAAAACATATGTACAGATTTATTTTACAATTAATAATATTCAAAAAGAAAAATATAATTTTAATTTTTTATTACTATAAATAATACCATCTAAAAAGACACAAATGGTTTTAATTTATTTCTATCAGAAATGGGGAGAAACAGCAACTAAGAAAGGCTTATTAGCATTAATTTGAATTGTCATGTGCATATTAATCTTGACATGAATAGTATCAGGAACACATTCCATTGGCAACCCTAAACTCCACAATTTTTTGGCAATAAGCAACTGAGGAAAAAAAAAGAGTAAAACAAGTTTTTTTTTAATTTTTTTGAAAGAACATGTGAATACCGAAATGAAACGTTGTATTAATTTGTATATATAAATTCAACTTATGAAACATATTTGTCCATTCTTTATTCACCTTACATACTAAGCCAAATAATGCAACAACAAGAAGTACAAGGTACTCAAACTAAATTACATCAATATAGGAATTTCTGTTCAAGCCTTCCATATTATATCATCTTTTGAGCAATAGCAATTATACTAGTGTACTATATATTTTCTAAGTTCTAAGGAGTATTCATAAAAGGGTAAATTTCATATCTAAAGTTACAGCTTCCACCAACAACTCTTCCACCTTCTTTCCCCTCACAACAACTTGGAAGTTCAGTAATAATACCATCAAGACACTTCTTACAATCCTCATTAGTAAGATCTCTTGTACACTGCACCAATCCATACAATTTCTTATTTTCTTCAATCTCCATTTCTCCGTTTGCATACAAATTCTTCTTTTTATAAGCATTTTCAGCCAAGTTTCCCAACAACTCCTTAGTCATTGCATTGAAATATTGTGCTTACTCACAACGCGAAGATTCCACGTGTAAAAATTGTACGTATTATCAATTTTTCCTAGAAAATCCTTGTCGGAATATTTCAAGAGACAATTATCGTACCATATGATGGCTTTTTTGTCGTAAGGACAACGTTTTCCAAGTTCTTCACTTGCATCTAATACACATGACTTGCAATCGTCACTTGAAACATCACCGCGACATAGAGAAAGTCCATTTGTTTTATCATAATTTTTCCCAATTGAGCTAGTTGAGAACCCTGATAGGGGTGTTTTTAAGTAGAGGTCACCTAAAAGATTTTGCAAGTTTTGTACATAGTAACTATTGGCTGTGAAATTTCCAGATTTTGAACAAAAATGGAAGAGTGGATTTGTTGAAATTACAGTTTGTGAAAGAATTGCAATGGGTGAAAGGAAAAATAGACGAGATCAATTTTGAGGAAGCCATTCTGAAGGAAAATATTCTATTGATAAACTCTTTGAATCTCTGAATGCTCTCTATAGTCTCCGCAATATAAAATAAATAGCAGCAACCCTATTTATAATAGTATAAAATCTAATTTAATTCAAAACAGGAAAACCTATTCTTATATTAATGTGACTATAAATCCTTATTAGACATGAATTAAAATACCAAATCGTAACCAATTTTGGTTTCCTATAATTTTGAATTATTATTTCCAACATTCTCCCGTAATTCAAAATTGTATATCTAATTCTTGAACCACTTGTCACAATCTTCAAATTGCCGAGGCACTTGTTTCCAACCCATCAATCGTTGAAGCACTTTCTCTTCAACCGTCACTCACCATCATCCAATTTGTTGAGGCACTTTCTCTTCAACCGTCACAATCGTTGGAGCACTTTCTCTCCAACCTTCATAGCCGTTGGAGCACTTTCTCTCCAACATTCCATTGTTGAAGAACTTTCTCTTCAACCTTCAATCGTTGGAGCACTTTCTCTCCAACATTTCAATTTGTTGATGCACTTTCTCACCAACTTTCAATTATTAAAGCACTTTCTCTTCAACCTTCACAATCGTTGGAGCACTTTCTCTCCAACATTCTATTATGTTAATGCACCTTGTCACCAACCTGCAATTGTTAAAGCACTTTCTCTTCAACCTTCACAATCGTTGGAGCACTTTCTCTCCAACATTCCAATTTTTGTTGACTTGCAATTGTGAAGCACTTTCTCATCAACCTTCAGCATTTTCTTTCCAACATTACAATTTTGTTGATGTACTTTTTCTCTTCAACCTTCACAATCATTAGAACACTTTATCTCCAACATTCCAATTATGTTGATGCACTTTCTCATCAACCTTCAGTTGTTGAAGCACTTTCTCTTCAACCTTCACAATCGTTGGAGCACTTTCTCTCCAACATTTCAATTTGTTGATGGAGTTTCTCATCAACACCCAATCTTTTGAAGGAAAATATTCCATTGATAAACTCTTTGAATCTCTAAATGCTCTCTACAATCTCCGCAATATAAAATAAATAGCAGCAACCCTATTTATAATAGTATAAAACCTAATTTAACTCAAAACAGGAAAATTTATTCCTATACTAATTTGACTATAAATCCTAATTAGACATGAATTAAAATACCAAATCCTAACCAATTTTGGTCTCCTATTTTTGAATTATTATTTTCAACACATTCAGACGGAAAATGAGAATGTGGTATAAAACTTCATATGGTGCATCATTTTATATAATACTTCAATTAAGAAGAGGGTAAAAGACTAAAAGTCGTGCATAACGCCAGAATTGCCGATTTTTTTTTTCTGAGAGGGAAGTTGACTATTTCCATTTTGATATATATGCTCCTCTTTATATGGTAGTTTTGAACAGTATGAGGTTGGAAATTTCACGAAATATTACAGAAGTATTGTCACAAAATTTCTGGACTATTTCAATTGCTCTCTTTATTCACTAAGATCCTGTTGTTAGTGTCAAGTTTTTATGATGACAATTTTATTTATGCAGGTATAATAATTGAATCGCACAAGGAATAAAAGAGCCCACAAGGCAGCCCAAACGAGATGGGCTTACACAAGTCTAACTCAGTGAAGACTTCCCAACCCTACAATTGGATACTACTATATGACAAATATCGTAGTGGCTAAACAAGAGATTCTCAAGCAGTACTAAATCAGTTCAAGGAAGGAAAGAATATTTGCGCCATTAAAGAAGGAATATCCCACCGAGTGTAACAATCTTGTTGATTGATAATGCGGCCTCATCGCACAAGGAAAGACGCAACAACTCCAGCCTTATTCTTGGAAATATGATCACTAATTCCTTTTTTCCAAGGATCAAATCCCTTGGGTTGATTCTCTACGTGAAGAGCCTAAGCAGCTATAAAAGGGCTGCTTCACAAAACAAGAAATATACTTAGTCTGATTCTCTTAGTGCTTTGCTTTACTTTTCATAAACATTGTATGTCTGAGTGATTTAAAGTGTAAGAAAAAAGAAAAGAATATAATATTGGTGTCATTTGTATCAAAAACATTAAGAGTGATTGGAGTGTTAGCTCCATTGTACCAAACCTTTAACTTAGCAAACAATCGACTAGGATTCACGTTGAATGCGAACCGTATAAAATATTTGGTGTCATTTAGTCGCACTTTACTTTAGCAACGAGCAAATAGTCGACTACCGATTCAAAAAGATCGAAAATTACAATTCACCACCCCCGCCCTCTTGCACTTTCACCTGTTACTTGACCACAATATTTTTTCATGCCACATTGGTATGCTTCTCATGATGGAGAGATATGGTGTGCCATGTACAATTGGGCAAGAAAAATCGTTTTACCATTTGCTGATTAAGTACTACCTTTCTAAAAGATTAAATTTAAAAAGGTTTTCGTGTATACTCGAATATATTTTCTAGATTTTTGTCCTTCAGTTTACAATGTAAACAGTTTGTATATACTCTTATTGTTCTAATTTATGTGTCCGTGTTTGGTTGGATGTCAAATTTAAGAAAGAAAGACTTCAGAAATTTGTGGTTCAATAGAAATCATACATGTATGATTATAAATCATCTCACTAAGGATAGCATAGGAAGTTTAAAATTAAAATTATTTCTAAATTAAAAGTATAACTTTTGTTGGATCGACCAAAGAAAGAGGTATGACACATAAATTGGAATATTCTGTTTCTTTCTCTTTTATATATATATATATATATATATATATATATATATATATATATATATATATATATATATATAATGTATTTCCTATATTGATCGTTGTGGACCATCATAAAAAAAAA
The DNA here is from genome assembly GCF_029784015.1 of Lycium ferocissimum. Lineage (NCBI taxonomy): Eukaryota > Viridiplantae > Streptophyta > Magnoliopsida > Solanales > Solanaceae > Lycium > Lycium ferocissimum. The sequence continues at coordinate 47,736,171 of NC_081350.1, read as the reverse complement.
AAAAAAAATTTTGGGCCCCATATTAATCAATCTAAAAAAAAAAAAAATTTAAAAAAAAAGTCATATTAAACAAATGTTCTTGAACTTGGTGTGGGAAAAAAAATCTTCACAGCAATAGTGAAAAAAAAAAAGTGAATACATATTTAAAAAACAAAATCGTTAAAAAAAACAATTAAACACGATGCGTATTCGTTCAAAACACTAATATAATAAAGTTTTAAGTCATCCGATTGGATGCATATTGACAAAATCAAGCAATATATATATATAAAAAAATAAAAGAACATATTAAAAAAATAAACAATGTAAAAAAAAAGAGAAATCAAAACTAATATAATAAAGTTGTAAAAAAAAATTTGCCATTTAAACAACTGAGTTTAAAAAAAATGGAACCCACCACATCCAAACTCATTTGGACCCCATATTAACAAAAATATTCTGAATCCCATATTTAAAAAACAAAAGTAAAAGGTTGAATATAATAAAGTTTCAAATATGGCCAGATATTAAGTTTGAGGCCCATATTGACAAAATCAAGCAATATATATATTAAAAAAAAAAATTGTAAAAACAAAAAGTGGACCCCATATTAACAAAATCAAGCAATATTGAAAAAAAAAAAGTGAATCCCATATTTAAAAAACAAACTCAAAAAATATGGGCCCCATATTAAACACGATGCGTATTCGTACCAAACACTAATATAATAAAGTTTTAAATAGACCGCAATGTTATATTAATCGTGTTTTGAACATAGTATCCCATATTGACAAAATCAAGCAATATATATAAAAAAAAATGAACTACTTTGTATTCTTAGCAAACACTAATATAATAAAGTTGTTGGGCCCCATATAAACTCTACATCCAAATTTGGACATATTAAAAATCCCTATTGAAAAAAAAAAAGGATCCCATATTTCCGTTAAAAAAAATATGGGCCCCATATTAAACACGATGCGTATTCGTAGCAAACACTAATATAATAAAGTTTTAAATACGGAGAGATGTTAGATTGTTTTGAACATAGTATCCCATATTGACAAAATCAAGCAATATATATAAAAAAAAAATGAATCCCATATTAAAAAAATAAACAATGTTTTTTTGTATTCTTAGGCTAATATAATAAAGTTTTCTAAAGACAAATTATAATGTTATATCAATCGTGTTTTGGACATATATATAAAAAAAAAAAATGGCCTTATATTAAACATAAAAAAATTGTGGGCCCCATATATATTGACCCCATACTAAACAACATCAACCAATATATAAAAATAATAAAAAAAAAAACCCACCATCTCCAAACTGAAAAAGTGGACCCCTATATTGAGCAATATCAAAAAAAAAAAGTGAACCCCATATTAAAAAAAAATAATGTCAAAAAAGAAAGGTGATATTAAAAAATCAAACAATATTCATATAATTTCCAAAGTATCTCATTAAGTCAATAATGATGGATTCATTTCGAATCAATCTCTGGGAGCAAATGAAATTATTATACAAGAACGTACTTAAAATACTTATATATTAAAATAAGATAGAATTTAATTACTTTTTCATTTTTTCCTTACTCTAATAAATGTGAAAATAATTGTGGGCCCCATATTATGCGTATTTGATATAATAAAGTTTTAAATATGCGCACAAACTATGGCGTGTTTTGAACATAGTATCCCATATTGACAAAATCAAGCAATATAAAAAAAAAAAAAAAAAAGTGAATCCCATATTAAAAAATAAACAATGTCTTTGTATTTGTAGTAAATTAATATCCATATAATTTCCAAAGTATCTTGAAGAATGATTCATTACCTCGTGCGTATCAATCCATTAGTGGGAGTGTACATTAACACTTAAAATACTTATATATTAAAATAAGATAGAATTTAATTACTTTTTCATTTTTTCCTTACTCTAATAAATGTGAAAATAATTGTGGGCTCCATATTAAACACCATGCATATTTGTAGCAAACACTAATATAATAAAGTTTTAAATAAGGAGTACAAACTACAATATTATATTAATCGTGTTTTGAGCATAGATAAAAAAAAAAAGTGAATCCCATATTAAAAAAATAAATAATGTCAAAAAAAAAAAGTGCAAACTTTGTATTCTTAACAAACACTAATATAGTAAAAAACGGAGCATAAATTACAATGTTATATCAATCGTGTTTTGAATATATATATATATATATATATATATATATATATATATATATATATATATATATATATATATATATATATATATATATATATATATATATATATATTATATTCATAAAAATAATGCAAACTAATAACCCAAAAGGGTATCTAAACGACACCAAGAATATAAAAGTTAAAAATAAAAAAAAGAAGAAACTATATAAAGCATGGGTTTAGACCATCTTCATCGTCCGTTGTCTCGCTCCATACTAAATAACCCAAGCAATATAAAAAAAAAGGAAAAAAAAAAGTGAAACTCACCACATCCAAACTCACGGGAAAAAAAAGTAGACCCCATATTAACAGAATCAAGCAACATTAAAAAAAAAATGTGAATCCCACATTAATAAAACAAACAATGTTAAAAAACAAATGCTTAGAAAATCAAACAATTAAATCAATAACAATGGACTCTTTAGAATAAGGAAAAAAATCAATTTCTACTTTGTTTCGTTTTAAACATGAATTAGAATTATCTAAATTTTCTTTTCTAAATATTCTATTGCAACCTTTAACTTTAAAAGTATTAATAAATTTTCGTAGCAAACACGAATAAAATAACCTCTGAAATCTTACAATGTTATATTAATCGTATTTTGAACACGTATATATATATATATATATATATATATATATATATATATATATATTATCATTATCTAAACACAACTACATATACAACCCTTCACGGCATAACCATCTAGTATATATATATATATAAAACCTTGATCTAATCAATCTTAATATCTTACATTTAGTCATTCAAATGTTCTTGAACTTGGTTTATTAGGATAGTCATCCGAGCGATAATGTAAGTCAAAAGAGATAGCGAAGAAGGATGTGCCCTCAGCGTCAAAGTATTGAATATAATGCTATGGCCAGGTCAGGTGAATAGCCCATATCTCCGTTGACAAACTCTCTCTCTTTACATGCACTATTAATTGATATCCCTTTAGGGACATCGATAAAGTTGGAACGAGGGAACCATTGATTTTTTTTAATTTTAAAAAGACATCGGTGTTTTCTAACTATATTCTCTTATTCAAATGAGAAGTTTCATCCTAAGATTATATCTACCTTGAAGAATGATGTAGTTGGCAAGCCCAAAAAACGAAAAGAAACAACAATAAAAGCTTATGACGAACTCAGTTTTTGGCACAACAAGGTATATAATTCTTAAAATATATCGCAACATGGAGATCAAATGGAGTTTTTGTTAGAACCACACACGATGGGTGTTAAGGAAGAAGAGGATAGAACCCCTTCTCTTTCTCTTTCGCTAGGTGTAAGGATGTGTCATAGTATTGTAATGCGGAGGTCAGGTAAAGCCCTCTCCATGCATTTATTGAATCCCTCTGAGGGAACCATTGATTAAAAAAAGACATCGGTGCTAAGTATATTCTCTTATTCAAATGAGAAGTTTCATCCACCAAAGTTAGGAAAAAAACGAAAAGAAACAACAATAAAATTTGTGAACTCAGTTTTTGGCACAACAAGGAAGTAATATCGCAACCGGAGATCAAATGGAGTTTTTGTTAGAACCACCACGATGGGTGTTAAGGAAGAAGAGGATAGAACTCGCTAGGTTATGGGTGTCAAATTGGTAGGTTGAAATGAACAAGTATCAAAATGGGTTGAAATGGGTTAGGCTAAAATGAACTAAAAGACGGGTCATAAACCAACCTGTACAATTGTTACTAAGTTTTAATTTTTTATTTGTTCTTTTATAATTTTGTAAGTACCTTATAAAACTATTTTTTTTTTCCTTTATTATGATTATATATAACATATCAAGCAAAAGAAAATCTTTTTGAAAATATTTTAACAAGGTTTCTGTGGGTCAATTTAGGTTACATATCAGTCTAATATTTAGATGGAGTGAAATGAGTTGGACTAAAATGAGCTGAATTAATAAATGAGTAAGTTAATGATCAACTCTAAATTAAATGGGTTAAACAGATTATAGTTTCACATGCTAATTTTACCACTCTTAAGCCAGCTTGCAAGTTGTTTTTGTTTTTTGTTTTGGGTGGGAAGCTGACTATTTCTTCTAACTTAAATTTAACTATCTGTCGCTAACCATTCCCCTAAGTGCTCTTTCAGAATAATATCATGGATTATTCGTACAAGTAATTTCCACTTTGATTGCATTATAAGTTGCATGTGGTAATTAGAAATACCAAGATATCACATTAAATTAGATCTGAAAACTAATCTAAACTCAAGAGAGATATTATTTGCCTTTAGAGTTTAATTAATTAGATGCCAATAAATGTCCACTAAGGCTTAGTGTGAAGGAGGCAATTGCAAACCTACGTTATCGGATAACTACCAAAAACAAACGAATTATTTTCGACGGAGGTCCATCGAAAGTATGGAATTTTTGACGTCAATTCGTCGAAAATAATCTCCGATGGAGATTCATCAAGAAAACAGGACTTCAAATGAAAAAAAATTATCGAAAATATGAGATTTCCGACAGAGATTCATTTGAAAATACGTAATTAAGTTGCATGACAATATAAGGATGAATTAATTAAAGAAAAGAATGAGCAAACTTTCAAGGTTTCTTCATCGCAAAAGGCTGTCCACTAAAAGAGAAAGAGATAATTAGCCAAGCTAAGTCGCTTTAGAGTCTATTAGGCGAAACTTCTAACAACTATTTATTTTGAGAAATACATTTGTTAAACTAGCTTTTCAGATAAATACTTCTATAGAGTAAAAATTTGTGTTTTCTGAAGCCTTTTTTTAGTATTTGTTAAAATTGTGTTTCAATTTTTTCAAAATTGATTGTTAAATTACGCATTTATTTTACAATTAATATTATTTAAAAAAGAAAAAATAATTCTAATTACTCCTTCCTAAAAAGATTGGCATTTTTCGCTTTCTGAGAGTCAAACTTCTTAATTTTGACTGCGTGTTTAAATATAGAATCTTTAATTTTTTCGAAATAAACTTTACATATTTAGAAACTACATGAAAAGTACTATAAGTCACCATAGTTAATAATTTAAAAGACATATGAAATAATTACGGTAAAAAAACAACTTGATGACCCTCAAAAGCGAAAAGTGTCAATCTTTTTGAAACGGAGGGAGTAGTTTTTATTATACCAACTAAAATTAATGCCATCTAAAAGGAAACAAATGGTTTTAATTAATTTCTATTAGAAACAGTAGCGGAGCCACATACACTACAACACAATGTATCTATAGCTACGAAATCTAAGCTATGAATTTAAAAATCGTAGCTATTACTTAGTAATAGCCACAAAAATACAAATTCCGTAGTTGTCTACAAGTTCATTAAATTACTTAACGAAAATCAAATTTACAAAGCTAATTCCTCATTTTTGCTATAATTGCTAAATATTGTGGCAATAGTTACATAAATAGCTACAACTTTATTGCTAGGATAAAATTTTATAGCTAATCCTAAGTTCTTGCCACGCGAGAAAAGTTACTCTAGCAATAGTAACCTTTTAGCCACAATAATTTATTTGAAACAAAACATTGTAGCTAAATACATATTTTTGCTTCAAGCTATAAAAAAAATGTGGCAATAGTTAAAGAGACGGATCTTTTGTACAATAAAATTCCTTAGCTAATTATTAATTTTTTTCCACGAGTTAAAACGTACTGCAGCAATAGTAACCTTATGGACACGATAAATTATTTGAAGCAAAATATTGTAGCTAAATAAATGTTTTTTCTTCAAGTTATAAAAATTGTGGCAAAAGTTCAATGATACAGCCACAAATTTTTAGCTATAATAAAATTTTGTAACTAATTATTAATATTTGTCATGAGTTGAAACTTGTTGCCATAGTAACATTTTAGTGACAAAATATTATTTAAAATAAAATGTTATACCAAATAATAATGTTGCATCAAGTACTAAAATGTCGCTGCAATAGTTAGCTTAATAGCTATATATGGCAAAATGAAATTGCCGCAAATTTATTATTTTGATAGATTTTCGTTGCTAATAATTATTTTTTACCACAATTTAAAATTTGGTGTAGCAATACTAATGTTTTTGCCACATTAAATAAATTTTTTCTTATACTTGAAGTTACTATAAAAATAGTACTAATTATCCTATTCGATTCAATTTTAATGGGCGTTATTTGTAAGTTTACATTATAATTGAAATAAGTAGGTGATTATATCTATTTAATTTCGATTAACTAATTATATCAAAGTTAAACAAAATTTCACTAAGTGTCAGATCGAGCTTCATCTTGATCAAGAATTGTTATTTGACTCAAATATTTTCTATCGGAATAATATCTTTGATCTAGTGCAATTAGAGGCGTCAATAATTTGATCCGATTCAATTTTATAGGTTGTAAGATTCAATTAACTTATTATATTACTTCAATTAACTAATTAACTAATTATATCAAATTTAACAAAACTTCAATGAGTCTCACTCAAGCTTCATCCTGATCAAGCGTTTCGAAAAGTGTTATTTGACTCGAGACATTGGAATAATACCTTTAACGTAATTAGATGTGAGAGATTTAATTATGCAAGATCTTACTTGTAAGTTTCAGATAAAATTTCAATAAAGAGGTGACTATATCTAATTACTTTTGATTAATTAATTATATCAAATTTGAACAAAATTTCACTAAGTCTACTCAAGCTTCATCTTGATTAAGTGTTCCGAGAATTCATGTTATTTGACTCGGACATGATCTATCAGAACAACGCATTTATTAATCTAGTGTAATTAGAGGTGTTCATCATTCGACCCGATTTAATTTTACAGTAAGTTTTAAAAATGATTTCACTAAATAGGTGATTATATCTAATTAATTTTGATTAACTAATTATATCGAACTTAAATAAAACTTAATTAAGTCCCACTAAAGCTTCATCTTGATCAAGAGCTTCCGGCATTGGTAATTGACTACTTGTTCGACTAGAATAATACATTTATTGATCTAGTGTAATTAGAGGTGTTAATCATTCGATTCAATTCAATTTTATAGCTTGTAAGTTTCAATATTACTTAAATAAATAAGTGATTATATTAACTTCGATTAACTAATCATATCAAATTCAAACAAAATTGCAATAAGTCTAATTGTTTTGAGAATTATTATTTGATTATCCTATGATTTTGGAACAATACCCTTATCGATCTAGTTTAATTAGATGTGTTCATCATTCGACTCGATTCAATTTTACATGATCTTACTTGTAAGGTTCAAATATAATTTAAATAGAAAGGTGATTATATCTAATTACTTTTGATTAACTAATTATATCGAATTTAAATAAAATTCCACTAAGTCTCACTCAAGCTTCAATCAAGTGTTTCGAGAATTCATGTTATTTGACTTAGACATAATCTATCGAAAAAATATTTATCAATCTAGTGTAAAGCGGTGTTCAATATGTAAGATTCAAATATAATTTAAATAAATAGATGACTATATCTAATTAACAGACCTACTACTAATTCAATTACTTAATGATTCGTAAAATTAAAAGTTGAACTAAGGATTAATAATTTGGTATAGTTAATATAGAAGGGTATCTATATACCGTAATTTATATCAAATTAAGTAATGTTGATTAATAAGTTATAAAATAAAATGGAAAAAATCTAATTACTATATATGGAATGTATAGCAACGTATTTTATTATGAGATTTCTTACCAAAACTTTTTATTGTTATAATTATTAGGGGGAAACATGAATCCACAAATTCAAGACTTAGAAAAAAAAGGAATTCCCTCCTAATTATTTCGGTCTAAAATTTTTGTGCCTAAATTATAGCCTTCTTCATCTATTAGATTGAACAGTAAGATTAGAAAATCAGAAACCCTACAAGCCTAAAGCTTTCAAAATCAATCATTTATAGAGAAGGAAAATTTCTCATTAATTACTCATGTGAATCAACCTAATATCCCCAGAAGAAAGGTTCCGTCTTCTTCTTCTCCTCTGTCTCAATCTCCAATTTCAACCTTTAATTTTTTTTTATTATTGCAAATTTTAATCTTAATTTAAAATTTCTCACTTTTCTTGTTCTTAGATTATCAAACGGAAACTAGCATCTGATGTTTTCTCTATTTGTCTTCTTACAGAGAGGCTTTAAATAGCTCAACGACTAAATTACTCTTACTATGGTTTTGGACTACACAGGTTCTTAAGGTCCTTATCTTTGACATACCATTTTGTTACACTCTCTCTCTCTGTGATATATATATATATATATATATATATATATATATATATATTGCTACTTGTCTCATTCATCATTGTTTTTAGAGAATTTTAATTGATTAACAAATGTTATGTACAAAAACAGGAAGCATATTTTTTGTAATTGAATTGTGTACTTTATTTTTTGAGTTTTTTTTTTTTTTTTTTTTTTAATTTTTAAAGATTTTGTCTCATACCCATAAGGAAAAAGAACTCACGCCAACTTCATTGAAAAAGATTGTTAAATTCATACTCCATGGTATTATAAATGGACCATCTTTTTTTAACAACAATCATTTAGTAGTACTAGTGTAACAGATTTATATTAATTACTCTAGAATGGTAAAATTTTCAATTCTACATTAATTATGAATTCATTTTAAGACAATGGTCACTACTTCAAAAGAAACAGTAACTATTGCTAACTTTTGAAATCATTTTTACATGACTAATACAGAATTGGACAAAGGAAGAAAACGTTAAAAGCCTGCAATATTGAATGATGACAATTTGAGCTTGTGATTTGATACTTGTATTTTTAAGTCGGCTAATTTTTGTATTCTCTTTGTTGGGAAATCTGTTTGAAAAAGAGGAAAACGATTTTAATTTTTATTGCAATGTTTATATATATATATATATATATATATATATATATATATATATATATATATATATATATATATATATATATATATATATATATATATATATATATAATATACTATAAGATGTTAAAATACTTTACTACCGATAGGTAAATTTTTAGAGCAAAAATGACAAGCTAAAATCGATGTTGAAAGCTAAGGTGCACTTTACTGGATCTCAAAGAAGATGGTGTCATAGAGGAATTATGTATTGTGAATGTATTTTAATTGAAATTTAAAATTATGTGTAACTTGAAACATGTTTTGGAATCTAAAAACTTTTGTCGTTAGCCGCATTATTAAGTTCTCAAAACTAACAATGCTTGTGGCAAATTCATCGTTTGTAGCAATAAATTTTTGAATTCATAGCTAAAGGTATATATAATAGCTACGTAACAAGAAGTTTTTGAATTCGTAGCTAAAGGTATATGTAATTGCTACGTAACAAGAACATAGCAAGACATTTTTACTTTCAGTAGCAAAATGCAAAAAAAACTTTAGCTATGATTCCATATATTTCATGGCAAATGGTATGGATTCTTAGCTACAATAGAAAAATATTTGTGGCAAATTCTTTTGCCATCTATTAATTTTTTTATTCGTAGCTAAATGGTTCGCCACGAGATTAAGCCGTATAAATAGCCACAAAACATGTGTTTGCGTGGCAAACAAATCAAAAAATTTGCTACAATAAAACACTTTGTGGCTACAATATGAAGATAGCTACAACTTTTATCCGTCATGGCAAAAGAATACGATTACTTGCTATAAGTATATATTTCGTGGCAAAAAAGTTTTACCATCACAGCTATGACACAAATATATTCGCAGCAATAATTATTAGTCCTTAGCCGCGGACCATGTAAAGTCTGTAGCTAACCTTTAGCTACGCTACATTTTGCTACGAATGCTACGGAAAAAAATATTGTAGCTAAAGTGTTTAGCTACAGAAATTTTCATGTTTAGCTGCGCTGTATTTCATAGCTATATATGCGTAATGTTGTAGTGATAGAGCCATCTGAACCCCCTCGGCGGAAAAAAAACATTGTTTTTACATGGTTAAAATTATTTTTTATGTATATATAGTAGATGTTGAACTCCCTTAGGCTTCTTCGTATGTTTACTTTTTTATAGTTTGAACCCCCTCAGCGGAAATCCTGGCTCCGCCACTGATTAGAAAGGGGACAAAACACCAACTGAGAAAGCCTTATTAGCATTATTTGAAATTGTCATGTGTTAGTTTGATATGAAATACTATCAAGAACACATTCTAATGGGCATTGGCAACCCTAAACTCCAATTTATTTTTTACAATAAGGAACTGAAAATGAAAGAGTAAAACAAATTTAAAAAGAAATGTGTATAATATACTGACCTTACGAAACATATTTGTCCATTCTTTATTCACCTTACATAAAGCAAATAATAATGCAACAACAAGAGCTCAAGAAGTACAAGCTATTCAAATTAAATTACATCAATATAGGATTTTTAGTTCAAGTCCTCCATATTATATCATCTGCATTGATCATTATAATTAGCAATATGGTATATATTTTCTTAAGTTCTAAGGAGTATTAATAAAAGGATAAATTTCATATCTAAAGTTACAACTCCCACCAACAACTCGTCCACCTTCTTTTCCATCACAACAACTTGGAAGTTCAGTAATAATACCATCAAGACACTTCTTACAATCCTCATTAGTAAGATCTCTTGTACACTGCACCAATCCATACAATTTCTTATTTTCTTCAATCTTTGTCTCTCCAGTTGCATACAAATTCTTCTTTTTATAAGCATTTTCAGCTAAGTTTCCCAACAACTCCTTAGTCTTTGCATTGAAATATTCAGGCTTACTAACAACGCGAACATTCCACATGTAAAACTTGTACGTATTATCAATTTTTCCTAGAAAATCTTTGTCGGAATATTTCAAAAGACAATTATCGTACCATATGATGGCTTCTTTATCATAAGGACAACGTTTTCCAAGTTCTTCACTAGCATCTAATACACAGGACTTGCAATCATCACTTAAAACATCACCGCGGCATAGAGAGAGTCCATTTGTTTTATCATAATTTTGGCCAATTGAGCTAGTTGAGAACCCTGTTAGGGGAGTTTTTAAGTAGAGATCACCTAAGAGATTTTTCAAATTTTGTGCATAGTAACTATTGGCTGTGAAATTTCCTGATTTTGAACAAAAATGGAAGAGTGGATTTGTTGAAATCACTGTTTGTGCAAGAATTGTAATGGATGAAAGAAAAAATAGACAAGAGATTAACTTTGAGGAAGCCATATTTTGAGAGAAAATGAGTATGGTACTATGGTATAAAACTTCATATGGTGCATCATTTTATATAGTACTTCAAGAAGAGGGCAGTCGTGAATAAAGCCATAATTGCTGACTTTTTCTTTCTTTATTCTTTATTTATTTTTTATTTTTTTGGCATTATCCTATTGTTTTAGGTGGGAAGTTGACTATATCCTCTTTGATATGCTCTTCTTATTAATGAAGTTTTGAACAGTTATGCAGTTGAAAATTTCATTAAATACAAAATTGTTAGGCATGACAAAATTTCTGCACTAGTTCAATTGCTCTCTTTAATCACTAAGATCCTATGTTAGTTGACCACAATTTTTTTTTCATGCCATATTGGTATGCTTCTGATGATGGAGGGATATGGTGTCATGTACAATTGGGCATGAAAAATCGTTAGATGATTTGTTGATTAAGTACGACCTTTATAGAAGATTAAATTTAAAAAGGTATCGTGTATTTGGTCCTTTGGTTAACTGCGTAAGTAGTTTGTAGATCCTCTCATTGTTCTAATTTAAGTGTTCGTATTTGATTGGATGCGGAGTTTAACAAAGAAAGACTTTGAACTTATGGTTCAAATGAAGTTATAAATTTATCTCTTCTTGAGCCGAGAGTCTATCGGAAACAACCTCACTAACTTCACAAGATAGGGGTAAGGTCTGCGTACACTCTACATACCCTCCCCAGACCTCACCTGGTTGGATTATACTGGGTATGTTATCGTTGTATAAATCATCTTATTAAAGATAATAAAAGAAGTTTAAATAAAATTATTTCTAAATAAAGAAGTATAACTTTTTTTGGATCTACCGGAAACAAAAGTATAACACATAAATTGGAGCACATGGAATATTACGTGTTCTCTCTCTTGTATTATATGTATCTTCCCCTTGATCTAATCAATCTTACCGTCTAACATTTAGACATTTAAATGTTTTTGAACTTGGGGTCAATATTCACATTACTAATCAAACTATAAGAGTAGCTCTTCAAGAGAGTCATCCGATTGGATACAATAATCTAAGTCAAAAGAGATAGTGACAGAGAAATCAATCATGTGCCTTTAAGACTGAGTATAATGGAGGCTGAGTTTATGGGAGCGTAATAGTTTGAATATTATGACCATGTATTACAATCTCACGTTGACAAACTCCTCTTTTCATACATGGCTTCTAGAACTATAATAATTTTGGTGCTTAGTATATTCTCTAATCCAAATGAGAAGTTTCATCCACCAAAGTTAGATAAATGAAAAGAAACAACAATACATTTGTGAACTTAATTGGTTTTCCAATTGTGATTGAAGTTCCAACTTAGTGATTGCAACTTTAAGGTGCACATTTTTAAATTTGTACTTAGTGTCAAGCTCCATATAAGTGATATAATGTAGAGAGTAGTACTACTTCAAGAAATTAAAGTCGTTGGATGCATGATCAATATATAAAGGAAATTTTACACCACATGTTGATATAAGAGCTTTAATTACATTTTATATAAATACTTCAATTTCATTTTCTCTCGATTGTTTTAATAAGATCAAACAAAACTAAATAGTGTTAGATTTTTTTAAAAAAAATTAAAACCAAATCAAGCTAAACCAAATAAATATGGGCAGTTTGCACGTTTTCCCTTATTCAGGGGTGGTCTTTAATTTTTGCCCCTCAAATTGTTGGTCTTTAATTTTTGTCCTTCGCCTAATACCTCGAGGTTTTGGGTTAGAACCTCCGCTCAGTAAAAAAAAAAAAAATCGCAAGGCAGAGTTTCGTAGCAAAATTAGGCCTTAAGGCAAACTTTTGCCCAAAATTAGGCCTATTCGGGCAAAAGTTAGGCCTTAAGGCAAACTTTTGTCCAAAATTAGGCCTTAAGGTAAACCTTCGCCTTAATGACTAATTAACTTTTGCCTGAATAAGCCTAATTTTAGGTAAATGTTAGGCCTTAGGGTTAGAGGTTTCGCGAAAGCCTTGCCTTGCGAAATATTTTTTTTTTTTTACTAAGCTGGGGTTCAAGCGCAAAATCTCGGGGTATTTCGGCCACTTTTTTAAGTGAAGGACAAAAATTAAAGACCAACGCCTTTGAAGGGCAATCCACGCAAAAAAATGAATAAATATCAGTATTTTAATCAGTTTGGTTCAATTTTTCATTTGAATTAATTTTTCTGATAACTTCGATTACCCTTAGTAGGTGCATTAAGTAGTACCTTCACACTCACTAACTTAAATATCTATATACCACCAAAGAATGTGGTGCAACTGATAGGGCTGCTCCTCCTTTCATCAGAGATTTCGGGTTAGAGCCCTGATTATGGAAAAATTCTTGATAGGGAGCGCTTTCCCCGAATGGGCCTATGCGGCATGAATCTGGATTTAGTCGGGCTCCAATGCGGATCCCGGACACCGAGCGAGAAAAAAAAAAAACTTAAATATCTATAATTTTTTACCTAAGTGCTCTTTCCAATATCATGAATTATTCGCAAAGTAACTCTTATTTTGATTACATCAAAGTTATACTTGGATAAGAATTAGATCATTTGCCTTTTAGGATATAATGTAATGGATTAGATGACCAATAAATGTACACAGAGACTCAGTGCGATGGCGGCTGTATATTTGCAAGCGTGTAAGGTTGAACTTCTGGCGGCGTAAAAATTTAAGTGCACTGAGAATTTATGTCAAATTAAATTAATGTACAATGATTAAGTAATTTAAAGTAATAAATATATGTATTAATTTATTATAATTAAGCGATATTAGTGTATGTACAAATACATATTATGCATTTGTTGGTTTGATTCAACTATTCGATAGAGATAAATCTTTACCATAATACGTGGGCTTAGCCATTTTTAAGTCCCATAATTGAAAATAAGTCATTGTCATGGACTTTCAAAATTCACAAGTTAGACTAGTCCATGTCAATAGCTGTGAAAACACTAATTGACATTGGCTATTTGAAAGTTGTAACCGTTTCTATCATGTCTCAAGTTCGAGCCCTAAAATTTGAAATTATCTTTGTTAGGAAGCACCCCATCCCCCACACACGCCCAATGTGAGACTTTCGGCATCTGATTAATTGGTCCTAATATGAATATCCTACATAGGGTGGGAGACAAAAAAATTCATAGTCCACATTGATAAACTCTCCTGACATTTATCGCTTCTAGAACTGATTTTTGGTGCTTTATTAGTCTAACATTCTCTTATTCAATTGAGAAGTTTCTCAGATTCGTCTACCAAAGTTCGATAAGGTAAAAAAGAAAGAATTATCGAATATCGATGTGTAAGTTCAATTGGTTGTCTAATCGTCATTAGAGTTGAACCTAGTGATTGTAACTTTAAGGTGCAGGGTTACCTAAAACCTTCTAATGTTCACATGCCTAACCAAAAATATTAAATAGAGAAAAAAGCTTTAAGGTACAGGGTTACTCTTTTCCTAACCTTAACTTTCTTTTCCAAGCAAAGCCAAGGTAAAAAGGCACACTTAATGCTTGCAACAACTAAATGACATTAAAGAAACATTAACCCACTTTATTGAAATAAGGTTAGAAAAAGAGTAGAGTAAAAAGGCACACTTAATGCTTGCAACAACTAAATGACATTAAAGCTTGAAGAGTAAATAGAGAAACATTAACCCACTTTATTAGAAATAAAAATTGTTTAATACATAAGCAAAACAAAAGGTTCAATCCAAACTTTAACAGTGTATACTTCCATAAACAAGGTTCAAGTATTGAAATGAAATACTACACACTAAAATATTCAATACATAGCAAGAGTTGAAGAAATGGGTAAAGAATTTCTCATTGTGTGCCTCCAAATCTTCAAACCCTAGTTATGGTTGGTGCTTCTTGCTCCTAAGCTTGAAAGGGTTAGCCAAAGATAAGAATAATGTCTCCCTAAGTCATGCTCTTATAGCTCCCAATTTTCCACATCCAAATATGACCAAAAACAACCCCAAATTTTCAGATTTGAAGATCTAACGTGTTTGTCTGTTTTAGCCGCTTTTCTCATTTTCTTCAATTTGACCTCTTTTTGACTTGTTTTCACTTGGTTTCTTTTCCGATCACTTCTAAATTTTATAAACCTGTAAACTGGAAGTAAACAACATTAAATTCACTATTTTCTCAATCAAACAAGTCAAAAGTCTAAGATTAAAGAAGAGCTAAGTTGGAAAAATACCAACTTATCAACCGTCCAAAACCCACCTAACCTTAACCCTTGTCTACCCCCACCACCAGAAGTTGCACTCCGAACTAAAAAAAAAAAAAAAAAAAAAAAAAACTAATAATGTTTTGCTTTGAATATATGTAAATGCTCTATTCTAACTAGCGTACCAAATACAAAAAATATGAATAGGTAAATAATTTATATTCTAAGAAAATAATTTTCTTGTTTTATCATCTAGAAGTGTGTTTGGTACTTTAGTATGATGGAAAATATATGATTCAAGAAGTTGATTACAAATAATGTATTGCACGCTCTGATCTGATGAGAAAGGTGTAAAAGGAGATTGACTCTTTAGAGAATTTAAGAAAAAGATTATAAAATCTACACATTTTCTACCGAGGAAGAGTAAAGAAAAAAAGAAAAAGATTGTAAAATCTACACATTTTCTATCGAGGAAAAGTAAAGAGAGAAAACTAGGATCAATCAAAACTCAAAATATTATCTTTCTTTTTTTATTTATAAAGAGTACTCATGCTGTTTTAATTTATGTGATAGTTTGACGCAGTATGAAGTTTTAGAAGGGAAAAAAAATGTTTTTCGAAACTTGTTTTCTTAAAAGTTTAAAGGGAAAAGTTTTTGTGGCTCCATAACATTTGTGTGGACTATAAAAGCTTTTCATTAAAGGTGAAATACGTAACATTTTTTTGTGCGGAGTGCCCTTCAAAAGCATATTGGTCTTTAATTTTTTCCCCTCAAATTTGAAATCTTTAGTTTTAGTCCTTTGCCTAAAAACCCATGGGTTCCGGGTTCAAACCCTCGCTCATACAAAAAAAAAAAAAAAAAATCGCAAGGAAAAAGTTTAGGCAAACTTTGCCTGACAGCTTGCAAAACTATGCCTGAGGCCTAACTTTAGCTTGCAAAACTCTGCCTGCAGGTTGAGTCATTCAAAAGAGTTTGCAGGCAAACTATGCCTGATGACTTGCAAAACTATGCCTGAGAACTAACTTTGACTTGCAAAACTCTGCCTGCAGGTAGAGTTTTGCATTCAAAACTTTGCCTGTAGGCAGAGTTTTGCA
This sequence comes from Lycium ferocissimum, assembly GCF_029784015.1. Lineage (NCBI taxonomy): Eukaryota > Viridiplantae > Streptophyta > Magnoliopsida > Solanales > Solanaceae > Lycium > Lycium ferocissimum. The sequence goes on along the minus strand of NC_081350.1, from coordinate 47,719,527 downwards.
TTCAAAATCTTACGTGAGGCCTAACTTTTGCCCAAATAGGCCTAACTTTGCTATAAAACTCAGCCTTGCATTTTTTTTTTTTTTTATGAAGCCGAGATTCGAACCCTAAAACTCATGATATTAGGCGAAAGACAAAAATTAAAGACCACCAATTAGCTGGGGAAAAATTAAAACCACCCCAAAATTAGGACATTCCTGCGAATTGCCCAATACGTAAAACAAAAATTTTAAACTTCAAGAGGACACTAAAATTGAGACGGAGGCAGTGCCTTTTTCTTTTTGTAATTAAGGATTGTTCATAATGAATCAATTTGTATTTGCTACAAAGTCAACTGCAAATTAAATGGAATATTTTTTCTCATGAAAATAAGAGCATTTCATCAAGTATAGAATGAGTCACATCCAAGTTATAAAGAAACAGATATCACAAAATGTTCAATCTCTTGATCTAAAGAAAATGTGAGTATACCTTTCTGCTCACCTTTTGAGTTTGTAAATTTGTTTTACAAGACAAATAGTTCCGCTGCTTTATTAATTTTTATAAGTCCACAACCACATGGAACCAAACAAATTTAAGAGTGTTTTATGTCTTCCAACAGAATACTTTGTTGGAAGAAAACGAAGTTGTGGGCTTTGACGAGGTAGCGAGAAAATTGATCGAACGACTTGTTGAAGGAACCGATAAATTAGATGCTATTCCTGTGGTGGGGTTGCCTGGACTTGGCAAAACTACACTGGCAACAAAAGTCTATAAAGATTTTGATCATGAGTCTCCTGGTTTTTACAAGAGAATTTGGGTTCGCGTAGGCCGGGAATTCATACGAAAAAAGGTCCTCCTTAGTATTCTGAAAACATACACAAAAATCACTGAAGAACATCAGAATAAGGAATAGAATGACTGGAGGTAATATGTGGACACATTTCCAGAGGAGGTAAATGTCTCATTGTGTTGGACAATGTGTGGGATACGAAGGTTGAGGATTTAGTCAGGAAAGCTTTCCCGGAAGATGACAACAAAGGCCACCGAATCTTGATCACCACTCGTGTGAAACCTGTTGGTAGATATGCCAGTGATGATCCTCACTATTTGAAATTTTTGGAAGACAATGAAAGTTTTCAATTGTTGCAAAAAAGAGTTTTTGGCAGTAATAGAAGGTGTCCTGATGAGTTTGTATGACATGCAATACGTATTGCAGAACGATGTGGTGGACTGCCACTTGCACTAGTGGTGGTTGCAGGAGCTCTAAGAGGACGTACAAACCAAAGCGAGTGGGAAATGATTAGCGACAATGTAGGACAGTGCCTTATAAATGAAGATGACCCTGAGAGCTGCTTGAAATATGTGGAAATGAGTTATGATCATCTAGACGAAGAGATGAAGCCGTGCTTCCTGTATTGTTGCCGCCTTTCTACGAGGATTTGAAATTCCTGCTTGGAGGTTGATTCGCTTGTGGATTGCTGAGGGTTTGATAAAGTACTCCAAGTTAAAGGGCACCCTCGAGGACATAGCGAAGTATTACTTGAATGAACTTGTCAATAGGAATTTAGTGATGGTAATGCAAAAAAGGGCTGATGGTCAAGTAAAAACATGTCGTCTACACGACATGTTGCACCAGTTTTGCAAGGTGGAGGCTGAAAATGAAGGTCTTGTCCAAGAAGTATATAAGAAATCTGATTTTAATATATCAGATAATCTAGATACATCTCGTCGATTGTGCATTGAATTCTCTCTTTTGAAAGATCTCTACTCCAAAGAAGGGAAAGATCTTTCCTCTTCCAAAGAAAGGAAAGATTCTTCCTCCACCTACAGGAACAATATTTTCTCCAAAGAAGAAAATCTTGAGCATGTTAGGTCTTTCTTATGTTTTTTCGAAAAACAAATAGGAAATGTGGATCTTGATAGCATTCCACCCTTCCCTGATGCGTCTCCTTTGATTAGGTTCTTGGACGTTGAACCTTTCAATTATTTTTTCAAAAAGGATTTCAGCAATCTATTTTATTTGAGGTACATTGCTGTCTCGAGTAAATCCGCTGAGACCCTTCCTATGTGCTTTGGTAAGTTTCAGAATTTAGAAATTCTTATTTTTAATACAGAGATGCGCACCATCGATATAAAAGCAGACATATGGAGCATGCTAAAGTTGACACATCTGCACACCAATGTCCCTGCGAAGTTGCCATCCCCTAGGCCTGCTAAAAAGAAAAGATATGTAGAATCTTCTCGCCTACAAACCCTTTCTAGAGTTGAACCAGGAAGTTGCAAAGAAGATGTGTTTGAAAGGGCTTGTAATCTCAAAAAAGTGAGTATTCAAGAGAATATGGTTGAGTTTTTTGAAACTAACAAGGGTGGATTCAACAATTTTGAAAAGCTAGAGTGCGTGAAAAAATTGAAGCTGTTGAATGTTTCTGGCAGCTCCAGGAACAATGTTCCTCAACTTCAAATTCCTCCAATATTCCTCAAGTTTCTATGCAAACTGAAGAAGTTAACTTTGTCCAAATCAAAGTTTGCTTGGAGTGATGCGAATAGACTAGGGGAATTAGAATGCCTTGAAATCCTTAAGCTGAATCAAAAAGAGTTTAGTGGGAAGACCCGTAGTGAAAAGACCTGGAATTCAGTGGGTTTTAGCAAACTCACGGTATTGTGGATTAACAAGGCAGATTTTGAAACTTGGACGGCTTCAAACTCTGCATTCCGAACACTTTGCACCTTGTTCTTATATCATGTCGTGAGCTTGAGGCCGTTCCATCTGAGTTCGTCGGTGTAAATAGCCTTCAAGAGATGACACTGAAGAGCACAGAGAAAGCATGGAGATACGCAAAAGCTATCGAAGCCACAAGCAGGCTGCGGAAAGCGAAGTTCAAGAGAGTTTCATATTCAAGCTCACTATATCATCCAGCTGAAGCAGCTAGCTGAATGCAACACCACACGGTGAAGTTCATCAAAAAGGTTAGTGGAATTCATTTTGTTTTGAGATTATGATGATTTTGATCACAAGTTTATGTTCATATATTCATGTCCCCCAGGCCCTATCCGTTTTCAGTAGAGAATATTATAAAGAGACAACATCTATCGATGTATATGTATATAATGTGAGTGTGTGTGTGTGTGTGTTTGTATCTGTAATTCATGATCATTATTTAACTCCTCATATGTACAACAAAATATGCTTTTTTGCAATTAATCCGTAACTTAATGCCGCTAATTATATTTAAAATCATTAAGTCCTACCAAATACCCTAACAATAAACTACTACTACCTTGGATTGGCATTCCTAACGTAAATGCTAATTTGCCGCTAAAAGTAAAATATATTGCCACTAAAAGCATTTTTTGGTGTAGCGATACATACTACTACTAATTTTCCTACACTTTCTAATTTTCTTCCTTTGCACAGGAGAGAGAATCAGGACAATATTGACCTTACTGGTATTTGTTTGTCTTTTGTTTATTAAAGAATTTTGAAGTTGAAATTTCGTCTCTGCGTGATTTTGGAGATGTTGAATAAATGCGCTCCACTGTCGGCTTCTTGGGTCTGCGCTCACTGCTGCATTTCGAGTTCTCGATCCTGTGGGTGTTTCCTTTCTATGTTTGTAACATCTTCTCTATTCTGTTATGGTTGTATTTGCTTTGTTTCATTCTCACAAAAGTTGTGTTTTGGCTGTATTTGGTTTGTTTCTAATTTCAAGTTTCAACTATCTTTGTTTTGTTGAGAGACGTATGTTTTATTATTCCAACCAAATAAAGTGTTGTGTGTCTTATAAGTCTTCGCTAAGTTTATTTTGTATATATTCTTTTCCAGCAACTTGGAATTCAATATTTTCCATTAACCAATTTAAGTTTTTGGCACAACCCAACCAGAGGGCAATGACGGGTACCCGGAGCTAACCTACCAAGCACTACAAAATATACATACATCTCATATCCATACCTAAGTGGGCCATTGTGCTAGCTAATATGTCTCATAGTCTGCAGGGGACACAAGTCCGAAAGAGCTATACATATATATATATATATACGTCATCAAGTTGGGCCTATGTATACAAGCCGAAAAGGCTGTCAAAATGATATATCAAAATATGGACCGGGAAAGTCATAGAACATCTAACTGTACATATCTATCTACGAGCCTCTACTGGAATGCATAACATAATAAGGAGGGGACAGGACTTCGCCATACCCATATGTACACAAAGGAACCATACCAACTGGATTGCAACTCCAGAAAAAGTGGAGTGCCCCTGTACAACCACTGAGAAGGCAGCCTAAGAGTCTGAACCGTCTCCCCGTCTACCTGTGGGCTTGAACGCAGCGTCCACAAACAAAAGAACGTCAGTACGAATAATGTACTGAGTATGTAAGGCATGAATAACAACATAATATAAAGATATGGAAAGTAACATGAGATAAGAGAAATAACTTCTACATCTAAATGCCTCTTAAGGCGGATATCATGCATGCTTAGCTTTTCAAAACAAAAACATTTTTCCTACATATATAATATAATTGTTAGTGTTGTGGAACATACAATCCGATCCATAAATGTTAGTGTTGCGGAATGTGCAGCCCGATCCATAAATGTTAGTGCTGCGGAACGTGCAGCCCGATCCATATATCATATCATCCCACGTCCAGGGTATCATCATAACCTGCCCACTGCAGTGGTGTGCACATCTACGTGCCTGTCCGGCCGACTATAGCACGGCGCGGTGTGAGAAAATACATACATGTATATATAAAGCATGCATGAGAGCCCAAATAAAAGCTATAACTCTATCGGAGTGACGTAAGGTCGGTAAGCTTCAATTTCTATTATGGAATCATCATCATCGTTGTATCTCACCTTGAAAGAACAATTACCATAAGATGAGATCAACAACAATGAATAAAATCAAAAATCATGAAACAAGCTCAATAGTATCATAATGACATCAAAAACTATAAGCTTTGGTATCTCTAGAAACGGAATCATCATCATCATGGAGAACAATTATCAATAATATCATAAGAACCTTGAGAATCATGAGTTTCTAACATTTTTAGGAATAAGGATATTATAGGTATCATGTATGAATTCACAACAAGGAATCACGCCTTAAGGAAGAAAGGGTTAGCCTTAACATACCTCGTCGTCTCCTTAACTACTCAACGCCTATCCTCCTAAGCTCGTAAATCTACATTCAAGATGATTCGCACTTCGGGTAAGTCATTAAAACGCTTATATGGTCAAACCAAATTAATGAATGAGCTAACGAAAATTGGGCAGCATTTCCCATTATATCTTCTATTTACTCCAACTCAAACAACTCCCAAAACCACAATAAAAACATCAATAATTCCATAATCAAAAGATTACATTCCAATTATACTCAATCCAATCCCAAAACTTCTTTTCATAAACAATCCGTAACAACAACTTCAATACGACCCCTTATACCCTTGTATACCACACTTTCTCAACATCATTATTACCCCTCATAACAAGATTATACTCATAACATGCTAACAATTATAGCTCAAGTTAATTTACAACTCAAAATATCATCAATTCATATTTGAACTTTTCCCCATAACTTTTTTCACTTTTTAAGACTTGCTATACCTTCAAATCAACTTAACATAAGAGGTAAGATGAAGAACATACCTTGCATTTGAAGAATTTCAACGCACACAACTTACTCCGTGACCTAATCCCAACAACTCCAAGTAAAAGCAAGAACATCCAGCTTCCATAAATTAACTTAGATTTTCAAGATTGATCTTCTCTTGATTTGATTTGGAATGATTTGGAGTGTTTAGGGATGTTAAGGAAAGCTTAGAGAGACATTAGGGATTTTATTTTGGTGAAAAATGAGGCCCAATTCATGGGGAAATCAATATATAGGCCAAGTCCACCGACTTAAATTTTCTGGAAAATTCGGGCAAAGTACGTGTAACTGTTCATCCCATGCTTTCAAAGTACGTGCTACTGTTCATCCCGTACTTGGAGGTAAAAAAAATTCAACTTTCTGGAAATTTCAGGTAAGGTACGTCCAAAATGCACGGGAGGTGCATTTTTGTACGGGTCGTACTTTATCCCGTACTTTTCAGAATTACAATCTGCAGTTGCATTGGAAAGAAGACTTGCTGAACTTGAATTTACACAGGTTATGGATTCCATAACTCCTCATATTGTAAGAGATATGCTTCTCTCAATTTGGACCAAAAATTCTGTCCAAAATTTTGCTAAGTTTTCCCAAAGTTTTGACAAACTTAATTCCTTCAATTCGCTTGATCCCGGAACCTTTAGACCTTTGTTTAGCACTTGTTAGAGGTCCTCCTTAACCTTATAAGGGTTGCATGACCTCTGCAGCTTAAGTTAGTTTACTTACGATGCAAATGACGCGAAAATTTTCGAGGTGTAACAGTTTTACACTATTAGTGTTACACCCCGTATCTTAGAACTAAGGTTAGACTCATATCATTAGAGTTTTAGTGGAAAAACTGAAGGTTTGAACGTTTTGCGAAAATGGTTGATAGGAGAGATAGGCCTACTTCGGGCAGTGATAATTCCTTGATTAGTTGGGAATTTGGAAAAGTATCCTTAATGAAAGTTGTAGTACGTAAAAATAGCTTTCTAACGATATAAGGACCAGTCCAATCAGAGATCGGAGCAAGGAGATATGATCATCTCAATATGGCTAATAGTAAGGCGTTTAAAAGTCTATAGAATCGGCTAAGTTTTGATACGTCTGCCTTCCAGTCGAATTTCGTGAAAATACGTTGGGCATTTGAGGAAACTTAAAACATGAAAGTTGTAGCCCTTTGAAATATCTTTCTAACGATATATTATGGGCCTTGAACAGAGCTATGTACAAGAAGTTATGCCTATTTTACCGAACATTGTGCAGAACCGATACGTGTCGCGCGTACGGGTGCGTGCGTTGGCTCCGCATCGCGGGCCGATCGTACAATCTGAATATTGACCTGCAGGATGTCATGCGATGCCCATACATCACGGACCCAATGCGCAAAAGGTCGGGTTTCGGGTCAAAAGTCGGGATTTCGCGTTTTAAGTTATATTTAAGCTTGGGGTTTATTTCCCTAACATCCCTAGTCACGAAAAATCACCCTAAAGTCAGAGGGATCAAGTCCCAAGCCTCAAGAACCCTCCAAGGTAAGTTTTATCATGATTCTAGGTTGAATTCAAGTCCCTAATCCCTTTCTAACTTGAGTAAACCCTCTAATCCATAGAGTTGTGATTGGAACATTATTGTTGGATGTGGAAACCCTAGAACCCAAATTCAAGAGGATTGAACATCAAAAAGGTAATGCTTCTACACTCTAATCATTCATAATAATGAATTGATGCGTTCTTGGGAGAATAGTTAATGGGTTTAGTAAAGAGAATTACACGAACTATAGTAGGGTTTTGGATTGTTGACTTGAGATTGTTATAATCATATGGGTGATGGAGAATGATATTAATTACACCTAATTGAGATTGTAGAATCAGCTAGAAATAATAGAATGAGGATTGGGTGAAGAAAACACCATTAATGAAGCTTGTGGAGCTTCATGCCCACCAAGTGTTTGATAAAATGCTTAGATGACCAAAGCATGAATATTATTGCTAATATAGAATCTCTTTGACTTGTATTGATATAGATCAAAGTTGAAAGGGTTGACGAATATTGTATTACGCTCAAAGGCTGGAATTAAGGTATGTGAGGCTAACTATATACGTTAGGAAATGTTCATGATTCTCCCTACGCCTCATTCTTCATACTTGTCGTAATTTGACTCGGAATACGCTTTAGCCCTAGTTTTATGATATGTTGTAGAACCGTTATCTTCTAGGGTTGCGATTCTGACGAATTCGTTCATGGTTGTCAATTTGAATATCATGAACTCAAAGACGTAATCTTTATAGACTTATGTATTGTTACCACATGAGTCTCGGTCTAGAAATTCAAGATACTTAGAAACGATCGGTGTTTTCCATTCGGTCAAAGATGTCTATTTGGATTCAAAGATTGTTCATTGTTGTTATGGTCTCGTCCTTATTAATTAACCATAATTAAACATATGTGATTTGCCCAAGGGCACAAAGCACGATGTGTATACGTATACATGGCCGAGGCCATTGACTGACGCACTACTAGGCCGAGGCCATAGCGTGCATTTATTATTGCGCCGAGGCCCCACATATACAAACACGATAATACGGATGATCCGATACAGAGCAGGAGTATTCATATCTCTACTTCCTTGCTATTACAAGCATAAAGCGCGCTGGTTATCGATTTCGATTTCGGTTTCGATTTTATTGCTTGCTTGCTTTACATACTAGTACAATTCAAATGTGTTGATGTCCCTTTTTATTGCTTGGAGGCCTGCATCTCGCAATGCAGGCAACGATATACAGGTTGACGACTCAGCTATTTAGGAGTGCACGTATCAGCTACTGGTGAGCCCCAAATTCCTTCGGGCATTGTCGCCTATCCGATTATTTCGATTCATAGACACCTCTATTATTCAAAGTATTCTTAGAGGCTTCATAGACACGATGTTCGGACGTCGGATATTTGTTATGTTAGTCTTGTGTTGACGATTATACTCGCTTGTTGTTTGTTTTGGTTTAGCCATGTTGGCTACTTTCGATATTTTCGCATTGTCTAAGTATTTCCGCATTATGATATTTCGGCCGACTTTTAGTTAACCAAAGATGTGCTAGTTTTATTTTATAAGTCGGCTTATGTTTTGGTATCACATGTTGATTCAGCCAGCTAGTTGGTTCGCTCGGTCACATGCAGTCAGGCACCGGGTGCCGTGTTACGTCCAGGCCCAAGTTCGGGGCGTGACAATTAGATCACTCAAAGAATATCTACATATAAATCTGAATTCGTAATCTTGAATTAACCTATCCTTTAAGACTCTTGACTTCTGTAATTACTTCATTTTCTCTAATATAGCCATCCATGAATTTCCATACTTAATTATTTAAATATATTCCCCTTATATTCTGAATTGCACCTTGCTCGCTCTGATTGGAGATGGTTTCACACCATGCAGGCTTAATATAATCAGTGGCGAAGCCAGAATTTTCACTAAGGGGGTTCAAAATACGAAAAATAAAACACACGAAGAAGCCAAAGTAGGGTTCAACATCTACTACATATATATATATATATATATATATATATATATATATATATAAAAAAAAAAAAAAATTAACCATATATAACTAGTGTAATTTTCCGCCGAAGGGGGTTCGAATCGGATGAACCCCTAAGCCCTTTTGGTTCCGCCCCCGAATATCTATATAAAATGCCAAAAGTTATCATAACAAATGCTTCCCCTAAAACTTACCTTTTTTGGCTAAATAATCCGCAACAAGATTTTCTTTGTGATATCAATGTACTGTTAATGCCCTCGAAAGACTGAGATCAACCTACACAAATATTTAGTTTCACCCCAATGACCTGGAAGCAGGAGCTTAAAAAGTGAATAATAAGAACAAGAAACTGTAACTCTCATTTTCTAAACTTGGAGCAACTATAATTATATAAGCTACACAAAAGCCATCCGCAGCAGATGGAGAGTTACAAAGCCACAAGTGCTAATTAGTGTTTGAAGGTCAGACATAAACATCCAAGAAACAAACACGTGATCAAAACAGTTAGCAGCTAAAAAAGGAATTAAAAGCAAACAAAAATTTACTCGAACAGGTCATACTGGTTTTTAAAGGAGATATCAGAAACAAACCGTATGGATTATTGTTGAGCGAAACACCTTCCTACGTCATTCTTGGTTCTTCACTTTTGAAAATTTCAATGCTTTAGTCACGGCAATATGCAGTGGCTGGCAAGATGATAAAGAATTCATCAATTTGCAAATATTTTAACTATATCTTTCGTTCTAACTCTTTTTTTCCTTTTTTGGGACAAAAATGCATTACATTTGATGAATGCCATAAAAAGGTGAATAGTCCTTGCACACACTTGAAACCAAATGGAGAAGGGAAAGTAAAACTGTTACTACTACTTCTTTAATGAAAGTTACAAAGTAAAAGGTTTTTACCTTCATTTACGTTGTGACGACCTCCCTCTCATATCACCAAAAGAGCCACCAACCCTGTGATCAGAGGCGGAGACATGATTTGAAACTTGTGGGTTCGGAGTTCTAATATTTCAAAGTTCGGGTTCTAAATATATATATATATATATATATATATATATATATATATATATATATATATATAAAGCAGGCTAAAGGCTTGCTGACGTGGCATGCCTAAAATATCAGGAAACCTATTTATCTTTTACCCTGCTTTTTTGGCTTTTTTACTCATTTTTTGCCGTTTAATCTGCGCTTAAGAAAACCCACAAGCCACGCCTCTTAATTAAGCCTGTTTGTAACCTCCCTCACGTCTCTTCTTAAAACCTAGCGTCTGTTCGTTCATCCTTTGTTTCCCTCCGTTCCGTTTCTTCCTTTCTATCTCTCCATTTACTATATCAATCCTCTTCTTCTTCTTAATCTGTTTGTTTATCTGATTAATCCTGTCTGTATAACGTGATTAAAGCTGCATGAAACTTGCTCGATAATCTCCCTTAGAATGATGCCAGAAGATACTACTCTCCCGGTACAATGGAGTTCGTCGTTCAACGAAGACGCATCGATGAACTTTGATCCCCGTCTAGATGTGAACTCCGCTGAAGTTATGCTTATTGTGCTCGATTAAGAATACGCAAGTGATATTATCCAAAACACAATTACGTTTTAGGTACTAATGTAACTGTCACATGTGTTTAACACCTTAATCAGCGTTCTTGTCTTTCTCTTTTTTTTTTCCAGGTAAATCTCCTTCATTTTAGAACGCCTTTCTCTTTTGCTCTACTTCCTCCCACTCGCCAGAGGTAAACTCTTCCTTGGGTCTTCAATATTTTATTTTTTCCCCTTATTTTTGGTTTGTTGTAGTACTGAAGTTTGTATCTTTCGATTGTTTTGTTGCTCACTCACTGAATTAAACAACTCTTATTTGATAGTTGTGTTATTAATTTTCCAGAAGCCATCAAACAGGGATACTCTGACCATTTTGTTATGGTGTTACATTAATCGTATTTATATTTTAGTTGATTTAATTATGTTTTATGTTTAGTTGATTTAATTATGTTTTATGTCCCCTTTTTTATTTAAGTTCATTGATAGATTTTTCACATAAAATTTATATTGATGTCTCAGGATCTAACACTATGATTGGTATAGATCTTCTTCATTCCGTGACTGTTATACTAATCATTTTCTCTTTATATCATCTTTGTTTCATTATTTATTCAGATTTTTTGATGGGGATATATTGTTTAGCGCTCATTCTTCTTCGGCACGTGTACACAGACTTTTCTTTATATAAGTTTGTGAATGCGTACATGGAGTCCTATTATTGTTTACTTTCATTCATTTTTGTGAATTTAATTTCATCCTGTCAACTTCGTTAATCGTTATAGATATGACTGTGATCTTATTTGCTTTTTCCTATGATAGATTCTTTTTCCTATGGGTAATCACCAATTAGTGATAAGTTATGCCTCACTATGCCTCTTTGGCGTCGATCTTATTCCGTAGATCTATATATGATGCAAACTTAAGTAAGCGCTACACTTATGATGAGTACGTCTGGGCTGCTATTTCCTTGTATCTCGACGATATTAATGTGTTTCTTTCTCTAACAGTCTTCAGGGTTGTTGAAAGTTAAAAGAGGTTAGATACGACCACACTTATTGTATCTCTTCACCTCCATGTTTTCCTTTTGTTTTTTCCTATGTTGCTTTTCTTTGATATGCTATGGATATTTTGCTCTACTAACCAATTCATACAAAGCTTTCTTAATTGAAATAGGATTTCATACTTGTATCTACTCTGACAGTTAAAAGAAAAGTGAGTTCCATCTCAATGTTTGGTTTCCATCACTTACTGCTTCAGAACGGACTTCAAAACTGATCGCATTTTCTCCAACTTATTTGGGCAATAGACTCACGAAGATCTCCCCGAATATGAAATTAGGTGTGTCCATTTTAATATATGTATTGATTCTTATCATTAAGAAATAATTTATTGTTGAGAAATTATATCTTTCGTCACACTTAAATAAATGAATTCTTAGAGACTAAAGTGGAGGAGGGATTTTTAATAACTGCTCTCGTATGTGGGAAGTTATGTCAAATTGAATAATGAAGTTCTTAATTATTGAAGTTGTTGATCTCCCTCTTTTAAGTGTTTGTATATGGTGGATCTTGAGAACTTAATTATATGAGGAAAAAACAAGAATGCTAACTTAAGCCAAGAAGTTAAAAGTTTGATTCTTTTCTTGAGTTTTGATGTTGATATGCCGAGAATCACTTTTTGTATATTTTTTGTGTTCAAGTCATTTTGTATGGACATATGATTTTGGCATGTTTGGGAGTTTAATTGGGACTGAAATATACTAATTATTATTGTATATGACATTGTTAAAACGTGGACAATTTGATCAATAGCGTCCTTTTCCGTAAAGAATGTGGTAACCATATCATGGTGCTTACCAATTAGTTTACTCGTGACTTAGTTGCTAAAATTGGATTATGTGGATCCTTGAGTTTGTAGAGACATGTAGAAATTGTAGCTTAGGGAGTTTAATATGGTGAAAGATAGGTGTATAGGAGGGTTAGATGATATATAGTATGTATGCACTTTAAATGCTTTGTCAAGAGATCATCAGATGAATGAAAAGGCGGGCGATATTATTTTAGACGGGCGATATTATTTTGAAGTTAGATTAAATGAAATTGTCTAATAAAGTGTCACGTGCACACTTTCATCATAAGGTAATGATATGCTTTAGCTTTAATCTTAAAGCCTTAGATAGAAGTATGGATACTTCGCAAGCTAGAAGAATCATATGGCTTTGGCAAAATACCGGGCAATGTTACAACGGGAAATGTGTGGAAGATAAAATTGATCGAAGAGGAGGACTTTTCCTATCATTCATAGTGGATGACATTGTGAGATTCACTATGTGATGTTGTCAAATATTCTAATTTATGTTGGAATATATGTAATTTTTTAGCTTAATGAAGATTTACATTTTCGTTAGTTTAAAGTTTTGGATATTAGAAAGGATCATTAGTAAATTTAACGAGGTAATCTATGACCGCGCGAAGCGCGGACAAATTAACTAGTTTCTACATATTTGATAAAATATTTAATACAAACATATAGTTCGGATCAAAGCTACTGGGTTCGGCCGAACCCACGCTCGAAGGGCTAGCTCCGCCCCTGTGATTCCCTCTCCAACAACCACCAGAATGAGCGCCTCGATTGAAGTTTGGAGAACCATTAGTATAGCCATGACCCGAATTATTGTTCTGTCCTGATTGTGGTCCATTTGCTGGTACTTGACCTCCAAAATTCATGGGGCAGGAGTAAATTGGCCTGGTAAACCCATCGGCAAAGGTGTTCAATTAAAAACATTTTGTTCTAAGGCAGGCCAAGGTGCAAATGATGGCTCTTCACCCTAATTTGGTAGTCCACCTGGGAACATAAATTAAGTTGGACAGAAGAGTTGGATTTATTTGCTGCTCAAAAGGTAATGCATTTGGCGTAGGCATTTGAAAGATTTGCTGTGGATGACCTTGTTGGTCCCATGGCATACCCATATTTGGCAGTCCTTAGGAAGCCCATATTCTGGCGATTTTTGAGTTTCGTTTTGCCCTTTTTCTTGTTTCTTGGTTTCCGGTCATTTGTGATGTTGCCCCTCTTTCATTTGCAGCATTCTCTTGTATTCAGCCTCCTTATCATCATCTGAAAATTCGTCCTCAGTCTCCTTCATCTTGTATCAGGTGTGCGAGTTTTCTACTTAAATTATCATCATCATTCAGGTACAAAAAGTGAATAACTAATAATTGAGGAATAGTTCAGGTAGGAAACTCGCATAGCCGATAGTTCAGGTAGAAAACTCACGAAAAAGTGATAGTTCAGGTGCGTTTTTTACCATTCACTCTTTGAACTACTCTCATCTTCTTCCTCGTCATTACTAGATGCCCCCGAGGATGAGGACGGACATTCACCCTCAGACTCCGTATCACTATTTGTCACATCTTTATCACCTTTTAACTCGTTACCATTCACTTTAGTTCCATTAACACCTGTCTCATTAACCAACTAGTGAAACTACCCGCGCTTGCATAGGGACGAAATGCATCATCAATAAATTTATAAAATGATGTTTCTTAACAATTTTTTGAGGAAGGAAGAAGTAACATTTTTCAGGTAACCTCGATTCTGATTTTAATGAATGAATTCTATGTTAAAATTGAGGGTAAAACCCAAAGATGTGAAATATTATTACATAGTAAAGCAATTAAAAGAATTAGCTAAAAGACAGTCCTTAAACTTCATAATTAACTAAGACTAAAAACAAAAACTCCACTGAATATTTCTACTACAAATTTTGGTAGCCCTCTCTTTTAGAAAATTTCTTCTCCAGCTTCTTCTTTTTCATCTTCCTCGTGTGTCATCCTACATTTCCATCACCTGTCAAGTCCTTAAAATAAAATGGGTAAGTAGTTTAAAGAGTGGATTTATGCATACAAGAAATAAGTTGACATTAACAGTTGATTCAAAAGTAAAAATAAAACTATCTTCTTGGTGTGTATCTCTCATTTCTAAACCCCTGACGTTTCCTTCGCTTCAACTTTCATAAGCACCTCATCATCGTAAGTATATGCAGACCCAAGTTCAACCACAATAACCTGCAGTAGATGAAAATGAAAAATAAGAACCTAGCTGTTAAAAAAAATGAGAAATACAGCAACACAATGTGAATAAACTTCAGAAAAAACACCATAAAATATACAACTTTCCTATAAAACCAAAGTGTATGAGAACTTCCCTGAAAACAAAGTAGAGGAAATACCTTTTGTTCTTTCTTTATTCTTCTTTCGTAGCTTTCTAGAACTCTACGTTTTTACTCCAATGTGTCTCACGTCTTTTGAGGCATATGTAAATTGTTCCTAATTTTCTCATGCCTAAACAAACATCTAGCGTACTAAAACTCTATCTATCCGATTTAATCCAACTTGATTATTGTAGATGAATTGTATGAAAACTGTTTATCGTTAGTAGCACTTTCTGATTTCTTACTTCTAACATGCTTTGAATTTGGGTGAAGAACCCTCCAAGCTCTTTCAAGTATTTCATTCGATAGTGCGTCTTGAAATGAATTGCAATCTACCTCGGTTCCTCATCAATATTTTTCATTCTTTTCTTTTACTTTGACTAAATTAGAAATAAACTCATATCTCATTGTGCTATCCTCTCATTTGAGATTTGATTGATTGGACCTTAAATTTTTATCTACGATCAGAATATTCTTTTTACAGAAAAGGCTCATATATGCCATCGAACTATCGAAAATGGCTCATTTATGTCACTTGTCAATAGTTTGGCTAATTTATGCCGTCGAACTATCGGAAATGGCTCATTTATGCCAATCATCAATAGTTTGGCTCATTTATGCCATCACCGTTACCAAAATGACTCGTCCATGCCAATTTTTCATTAACGCATGTTTTACAATACTAGATATGACACGTAGCCGCTAACTAGATTATGGTTGTGGGTGGTTCGGGTGTATGGCTTGAATTTTTTATTAATTCGGGATTTAAAATTGGGCTAGTTATAATATTAGAGGTCTACATCGTTTAATTAAACCAGCTCAATTTTAAATCCCAAATTAATAAAAAATTCGAGCCATACACCCCACCCACCCACAACCATAATCTAGTTGAAGGCTACGTGTCATATCTGGTATTGTAAAACATGTGGTAATGAAAAATTGGCATGGATGAGTCATTTTGGTAACGGCGATGACATAATTGCATAAATGAGCTAAACTATTGATGAGTGGCATAAATGAGTCATTTCCGATAGTTCGATGGCATAAATGAGCCATTTCCGATAGTTCAATGGCAAATTTGAGCCTTTTCCATTCTTTTTATTACTCTCCACGTTTTCTCCTAGTTATGCCGAGAGTATCACGTCTCATTGAGAGGAATTCAAATCTGCCTAAGTACTATACAGAGATTCGAAACAAAACAATCACTAAAGCGTGATATGGACCCATCAATTTGTTTAAACTAAAGTTAACTCAGATCCCATCAATTCTAAAAATAAAAATAAAAACCTTCATAGTTAATGCCGCGTATAACTCTATTTGACATTCATTCATAAACATAATAACAAAATTATGAAGCATAATCATACAAGTATCAATAACAAATACAAAGCAGGCAAACACAAATATACGGACGAATTTATGAATTGAAAGCAAAGCTAAATAACTCGAGGGATCTAGTGAACTGATCGATATAATTTAACATCAATGTTTACCCCTAAAAAGGGTACAATTGAATTTGTACGCGGTTTAAAGGATATGTGATTTGATTTGTCAAAGTTAGTATTTAAATATGAAATAACTAGTATGAAATACAGGTAAGGTAAAGTTAAAACTAGAGAACAAGCCTGGGCCTATGTGAGTTTTCGGACTGAATTCCGTTAAAAGGAATGCCTCCGAATAATATTTAAGCTTTAAATGACTAGGGGAAAACGAAGTGAATTGAACTGCTGAAAGATGTAAAAAGAGCTTTTGAGTAATTCGATCTGAAGTTTCTGTGTAGTATAATAGTATTGCCTTCTATCTCCTGATGCCTGATTACAAGTAACTTGACCCTAAATCATTCTCAATAATGACTAATAAAGAATCATAAATGCCGCCTTGAAAGCCAATCGCAACGTCTGCACCGAATCTGGTCCGCTTGAATAACGGCCACAAGACGTGATATCCTCATTTAATGAGCTTGTTGGGCTGCCACTTCGGAGTGGATTCCCTACGGTGGATTTGCCTCGGGTAAAACCGTGGTCCACTTCTTTGGTCTGTCGAAATGACTCGATGTTCCTACTCTAACCGCCACATGTTTTGCTAGTTGGACGCTACGTATAAAGCTGTGTTTACCATGTATAAAGATAGTCCCTCCATTTCCCGGTGGAAAGAATTGACTCCGGGGAATGGATTTGAATCGTTACTGGAGCTGCCTAATGGCAGGAACACAAAACGTTCTGTTCCGCCGCCTGAAAAGACAGCCATCACTACAAAAAAAATGGCAATTTGCGGAGGTTGAAAGTTGCAATTCGCGGGAGTTTTAGCCTCCACTAATTGCTTGAGGAGGTTAAAACCCCCACAAATTGCAATATTCAACCTCCGCAAGTTACCTTTTTTTTGTAGTGCATCGGCTTCAGCTTTAATACTCTCTGCACGATGCAAAACAGTAATAATTGCAACCTTGATTTGATCTATCTTGGAAATCGCTACCATTTGAACTTCCATCTTTTCAACTTCCCAATTCAAGTGTATATAAGGCAAGGATCTCATCCATTCTTGTCAATCACTCATTTTACTTCTTCAACAAACCCTACATTATAATTTTTGCAGTTCCTTTCTCTTAATGTTTTAGTCACCAACCATGTCTTCTCTTCCATTGTTAAGCCAATCACCAAGAACTCTGCATCACCAGTTCATCACTCAGAATATATTTCGATGACTTCCCCCAACTCGAAGGAAGAACTCGAGTTTCTCGCAGCTTTATTCTTCCTGCCGACTTCAAATACCATGATGACTGTCGTATCTCTGCCCATCTTGAGTCCATTGAAAGAATGGAATCCATTATCGATGCAACAATTCTTCCCAAGGTTCGAGATGAGTGAAAATTTGTTACCGACATTGATGTTGTCAATGTTGATTAGGAGATGAGAATGACTCATCATGTTGAAGGTTTTTCCATGACCTACACTTACCTTTTTGCAATTGGCTATTCCTTCCCCATTCTGCAAATCATAGAGGACTTCTGTCGTCGCTACAGAGTTTGCGTCTAGCAAATCACTCCGCAAGTTTGGAGGTTGATTTACTGTATTCAGCTCTTAGCTAACATAGTTGATGTCTCTTTTACTTTAGACCACTTGATCCACATACACGTTTCTCAAGTTATTCGAGGTGGTTTAGTACACCTATACCCTTGTGGAAGGTGTGGTTTAATTGATCCAAAGGATGACTATGATAGAGGCTGGCTTCACCGATTTGTCATGATCCGGACAAGCTAACTCCACCGTCAACTATCCGAGCCCTTTCTTGAATCATGGAATCCTACTCATAAGTTTTCCACATCTTTTCTTCTTTTCATGATCTAGCATCGTATAGCGCTAATTTCTACAAATAAACTTTTCTTTCGCAGCGGTTTCAGTCGAACTAGAACACATAATTAAAATCTTTGATTGGGTCGTTACATTGCTTGATGCTTCTCGTAATGTAACCTGCTCCTGGAGAAGTATCACCTCCGAGTGGTGGAGAGGAAAAAACCATGGTAAGTTTAAACCCTCCTATGAATTCATTAATGCTTTTAAAATCATTTATAACCGTATCTTTATTTCCAGGACTTCCTACGAAGAAGCCCATTTCAAAGAAGACCCCTTCTCAGGTTGACGCCACCAAAAATGTCACTTTCCTTCAAGTATGCTTGCTTTTATCCAACTAATTCCCTTTGTTAATTTTCCTCTGTTCTCATTTTCTCAATCCACACCAGGGTCATGCCGCCACAACTTTGGCCATTGGAATTGTTCGCCCCTTCGCTCCTCCCCAACAAGATATAAATCTTCACGAAGAAATCGAATGTCTCTGAGCCGAGAATAAGAAACTTAAGTCTGACCTTCGGGAATCTGATTCCCTTCAGGCATCTTTGACCTTGCGACTTCATGACACAAACCGACTCTTTGAGGACGGGGAAAACTCCCTTCAGCCATTGACTACTTCTTTCATGGGTCTTTAGAACAAGAACGTTCAACTGGAAAAAGCCGCATCTTGTATTAGAGACCAAATTGCCAGCGTTGAAGTTTCTCAAGACCGCTTTAAACTTCGGTGCAAAAGATTGCTCCTTCATCGCAACTTATCCATTTCAGAGATGAGGAAGAAAGCTTTTGAGGAAGTTTCCGCCCCCGACTTCAATCTCTATCCATCCCTCCTCAAAGTGGAAAATGATGTAAGGACTGTTGAACTAGCCCTGGCCAACATTGACAGGCCCAGACTCACTGAGTCAAAAGAAAAAGACCCCGAGACATCCGAGGTTGCTGTTCAAACTGCATAGGCTTTGAATTTTCCTTTTCATTTTTTTTTCTTATATTACTTGGACAATTTCTTTGATCATGTTTTGTACGGTTGTTATAACCAAGAATTTTTCCTATCTTTTAACAATAGATTTGAGCCAATCTTTTTGGTCTTATCATATAACTTGTGTTCTCACGTCGTTACGACCGTATCCATTGGTTGTGTTACTCGGGGTTATTTAATCGAGGTAGTTATACCGGCACCTTCTCTTGCAAGCTTCGTATTTTTCAAAAATAATAACTTCTGAAATAGGCAGGAAACTAAAACGTCTCCACTTCTCCATGTTCTGGCGTACGTCTTATCACATTGTCACTCCGTGCACGTGTTGATTGTAGCCTGGCAAATTGAAGCGGTTCAAGAACCCGAAGCGTCACCGTAATGATGACAACTCCCACTATAAAATTACTTCACCACTTCACTTTTCATTATTTTACCATCATCTTAAAATCCTCTCTCCAAAAACTTTTTAGGCCACCGCCAAATTTTTTCGATCACCATCTTTCATCAGTTTTTCTCCCTGAAAAATGACTAAAACAAGTAAAAAGAACACTCGTGCCACTCCGGCTAGTTTTTCTCCTCCATCTTCTTCTCCATTTGTTGTGACTCCGTCCACGGCGGTCGGAGCTTCGGAGCCAAAGGCTTTCAATATGCTTATTTCCTCCTTCAACTTCTCAAAAAAGTTCGTTGTCAGTACAGTAACTAACAAAGATGACGGGGGGACACCGATTGATTCTTACCCTTCTTCAATCACCCCCGATTCTGAGGATCAGGTCCGAGAAGACTGCGGTTGGGGAAGAGTCCCGGTAGAAAACGACACCAGTACCTACTCTCAGTCAAGCTTTGGGAAAATAGAATTATTTTCCCATCACAGGAGGAAGACTCAATCCTCACACCCCCCCCCCCCCCCCCCGACCGACCAGGTTTCTCCAACATTTACACTTATCCTTTCACTCTTAAATATGAACCATGCATCGACACCAACATTCTAGACTTGTGTCGCACCTACAATGTGTGTCTCGCACAAGTTGGCCCATCCATATGGAGGCTAGTAGCATGCCTTCATTTTTTAACATCAGAGGCCAAGATCCCATTTACTTTGGATCACTTAATCTGTTTGCATACCACCACATTTTTTCATGGTGGCGTAATTCGATTATGCAAGCGGGGAAGAAACTCCATTATAGCTTGTCTTCACGAAGTCAATGACCGAGGCTGGACAGAACGCTACGTCACAGTCCCTACTGCTGAGATCATTCCGGCAGACTATATGCCTTTCCCGGAGGCATGGAATTTATCCCGTAAGGAACATACCTTACTATGTTGTCTCTTTTTTTTTTTTTTTTTTTTTTTTTTTGTATTTGAGCTTTTGCGAATTCTTCTTTCTTTGTAGCTACCGCCTGGACCCCTAGTACCATTACGGATATACATGAATGGGTCCAGGCCATTTTCTTGTTTCAAATAAGGCATCTCACCAATGGAAAGTAATTTCTAAAGACCGATGGAAGGCTACAAATCACGGTTAGTAGTTAACGAAGTAATCTTTAACTTAACCACGGAACGATTTTTAACTACCTTCTTTTCGGTTGCCAGGCCTTCCAAAGGGATCAACCATTCCAAGGGTGATGAATGACCCGGCATTAGATCCGGATACTTCAGCCCTTGTAATTTCTCAAGCCGTAGTCCCTAAGAAAAAGACTGCGTAACCTCCTTCCGTGCCATCATCCCCTTTGGTTCCGAAGAGGAAAAGAAAGCAATGGACAGTCATCCTCTCCGAGGCTGTTGCCTTGTCCTCTGAGACCCCTGTTGCCACATAAGAGCCTACCGGGGCAACTAGAGTTACCTCTATTGGCGAAGTTATCCCCACTCCGGAGCCCATGGAGGTTATGAAAATTGATGGGGAAGAAACTGAAGATGATGCTCCCCTTAAGAGATTAAGGGTCTCTTCTGCTAAACCTTCTGTCACTCCACCTGCTCCAGCTACTTCCCCGGTTTCTGCTTCGAACGATGCTCTGGCTTCTACTGTTGTTCCACAAACTGGTTTTGATGGCCTCAACCAATATTTTAGTGGAGCTGATGCTGCAGAAGCTCTGGAGTCCTGATAAGTTGGTATTTTACCAATTTATCTCTTCTTTAATCTTAGAATTTTGCTATGTTTGATTGATAAAGTAGTCAATTTAATGTCATTTACTTCTATTTTACAGGTTTATGTGATTTACAAGTGATCGGGAGAGATAATAAGTGAAAACAAGTCAAAAGAGGCCAAATTAAAGAAAACGGAAAAATGGGCTGAAAATGCAATTTTGGGTCAGATTTGCAAAAACTGAAA
This sequence comes from Lycium ferocissimum, assembly GCF_029784015.1. NCBI lineage: Eukaryota > Viridiplantae > Streptophyta > Magnoliopsida > Solanales > Solanaceae > Lycium > Lycium ferocissimum. The sequence goes on along the minus strand of NC_081350.1, from coordinate 47,697,975 downwards.
GTTAGGGGCTGTTTTTGTCATTTTTTTAGTTGGGAAATTTGGGAATTACAAAAGTGAAGCTTGAGGCGAAATATTTTCATCTTTGGCCATTTTTACACAAGTTTGGGAGCTAGGGTTTACACCACCCTTTGAAGTTGAAGATTTGAAGATTCGGTTGAGCACTTTCTTGAACCTTTACTTCATTTCTTTAATTTCGTGTTTTGTAACGAATATCTAAGTGTATAGTATTTATTTATTTTCTTCACTTGAATCTTGTTTATGGAAGTATTCTATGATTAAAGTGTTGGATGAAACTCTTGTTTTGCTATGTATTCAATGATTTTTATTGCTAATAAAGTGAGTTAATGTTGTTTTAATTAATCTTGTTCTTTAATGTTTCTTAAGGGATTAGCTAACCCTAAAACCCACCCATTTACTTCGATTTGAGCTCGAGAGAGGAAGATTGAAGTTGGGAAAGATTAATTAACAAGAATTTGGGGCTTTAGAACCCATCTAATAACTTGAGTTAGGGATAGGAAAGTTACTTGAGATTATATTGATTGTGCTTAATATCACACTCTAAGGCTTGAGAAAGCTTAGAGTGAAACTCATTTATTTGGTCGAGAGACTTTTGATGAGATTTTAGAGATCACTATCTAATTAGCATAAACTCACTCTTAGTTATAAAATCGTGAAATACATTGGATCATTACTTGAGTGTAATTTCTTTTGTATCCATACTTGTGGCCATTGATCATTTTACTTGCTTTCTAGATTAGTTTATCTTTTTTAGTTGTTAAACCAAAAAATCAATATTAAAAAAGTGTTTGGCTTAGCGTAGAAAGTGATAATTCCATACTTGTTTAAATCGCCTAGTATATTGTTCCTTGTAGGATCGACCCCGACTCATAGTGGGGTAAATTATATTGTGACGACCATGTACACTTTCTCTTTGAGGAGTGGATTTGGATGTTATCAAGTCCTTTGTGAGTGCCACGGGCTTCGAGCATCTTTCCATTCCGCAGAGACTTCCCTCAAGGAGATCTCAAAATCAATCCTCCTCTTGCTTCAGATTCGTCAGTGTCTTTCCAACCGCTAGCTCGAACCCCTCCCGACTTTGGCATGCTACTATTTCCGTTCTTGAAGATACAAATTTCTTAGGCCGACCGGTGGCGGTTGCAAGCTCCTTAAGGCCTTTAGTCTCGGAGCTTGACAAAGAAAAGATGAGTGGAGTCTCATGGAAGTGTTTGATCAACGAAGGCATGCATTCATCCCTTCGAGTAAGTTCCTTTGGTATTTGCATTCTTATATTTTCTTCCAATTCTTTGTTCTAACTAATTTTCCCGTCCGTTTTGGTCAATGAAGGCTTCCGCCAAGCCTTTGAGGAGAATGATGACCTGAAGGCTCAGTTGGATGCCCAAGAAAGGATAATTCTCAATTTGAAAGCAAAGCTTGAAAGAAGGGATAATCAGGCTGCAGAGGACCATCCCTTGATCCAAGATGAGCTGATTAAGTATAAAAATGATTATTCTCAAGCCATGGAGGACCTTAGTCGAGTTCAAGATGAGAAGTTCGTTCTGGAGAAGGAATTCGATCAAGCTTCCAAGGACCTCGAAACTCTCCAACTTGAACTTGAGTTTAAAAAAGAGATTCGAAGAGGAGTTCAGGAGGCCTTTATTTCTTTCGAAGTTGATTGATTCAAAAGTCAGCTCTCCAAAATTGACGACAGATGGGCTGTTATATCCCATTTTAACCGGAGTCAAAATGGTTTACAACATTCCGGTAATTTTGGGATTAATTAAAGTAAAGGAGTCGCCACCTAATTATTTATGGTGAATTAGGACACCTAAAGTTAATAAAGTAATTGTCTAAAGTTAACTCCATTTTAAAGTATACGAAACCAAGAGATTCTAGGTAAGAGTTCAATTAATCTAAAGGGAAGGGGTTAAGCACCCTTTAAAATCCATTAAAAATGGTTATCCGACCGGACTTAAAATTAATTAAAAGGCTAGTTGTAAAATTGTTTAAAGAGTGACTTTTTCTATTTTAAGAAAAAGGTGCTGAGTTATAGGAAAATGAGATACAATATTAGAATAACTAGAGAAGTCATCCAGTTCATGTTTAAAGTAAAATGGCTTTTTGGTGTCTTTGTAAAAAACTGATTAAAAGGAAACTCAAAAGTAGAATACTAATGTTTGGACTTAAGAATTGAAAAGTAACAAAAACTTAAAGTAAGAAAAACGTTCTTTTTTAGAGTAAAGAAACAAATTAAAACTTGAGAAATGTTTCCAGATCCTTGTCTTAGCAATTAACTCACGGGCTTTGTAATCCAAAAACAGCTCAATTTGAAGTGATGAAAATTGTAACAGTTGAGAAAGAGTCCAAGTTAAACTTTTCAAAAGATATTACTTTGGGACTATTTTTTGTCTGAATCTAATGATCTATAAACTATCCAATCGAGTTAACCTATAATATTACTCAATTTAAAAACTTCACACAAGGCAAGCAACAGGTAAAGAGAAACAGATTGGTAGTCAAAATAACGCTAATTAGCGTGATAGGGAGTGGAATAGCCGCTACTTTCTCCTCGCCCCTCTTTTTATTTTTGTTCGGATGTATTTGATGGAACGGGAGGTAGGAGATGAAGGAAAATGAAGAGGAAATGCTGGTCTTGAATCTAGTGGCAATGTTGAGTCTCAACCCGAGACTCTTCGGCTCCGGTGTTCATGCAAAGAAAGAGAAAAGAAGAGTAGTTAGAAAGAATGGTATTCTGATCTCACAAACACAAACGTAAGAGGTAGTCACATGATTTGTAAATTTATGCAAAGAGAAATGATTTAACACTTTCATACTTAGAAGTACAAATGATTTAACACTTTCTAAATAAATAAAAAAATAACCTTCTTCAAAGCAGAGAGCTTCCATTTCCACTCAAACATACTCGGAAATCATGTTTCAACAAATTACAATGAGACCCTAAAGACACCTTTTCTAAATGACATTAAGGAAAGAAAATGAACATATATCATGCATAAGACACGAATGTGCACCGACTCATTATTTTGAGCTTTTAACGGTGCTGAAAATAAATAGAATATCTAACACTTAGAGTTGATCTAACGTGACAGGTACAAAACTTTAAATCATGTTTTTTGAAGATTGAAAGAAAATCACATATTTAAGATATTTTGATACATATCCCTCCAACTCATGGAGGTAGATAACATAAACAATCTATCTCAAAAGGTAAAGACTTCAATGTCTCAAGTAAAACGTAAAGACTGACTTCTGCACTACATTAAACTATTGAAATTTGCAACAAATCTTCCTATTATTAAAGGAATACCTGAAATACGAATTCTAGTATAAACAATGATGTTTAAACTTTAATAAAAATATGGTTTCTATATCAGTCAAACAATAACCTTTAGGAGATTCAAAACAATAGTAACTAATAACACAGAGTTAAATCATGAATGGTAACAACAAGACATTGAAACATGATTTTTCTATGCTAACAGAATTTTAACAAAAACAATAAGTTGGAATAGCATCAGATTTTACCTCTTGTGGGTGCAGTGAACTAGGATGTGGGGGCCTCATATCTACTCTGTCGTTATGAACAGATCCAAACCTCGACACAAATGAGTTCGAAAATCTCTATTGCGGCTAGAGCTTGCCGAGATAGAACAAAAAGCTTAAACGATTCTAAGGTTTAAAGTAGTAGTCAAAAGATGAAAATGTTGAGTGTGGTGGTGTTCCAAGATGTTCAAAAAGCGTCCTTCGGCTGAAGACTTAAGGCCGTATTTATAGGAGACGAAAACTAGGGTTGCTCTCTCATTTTGGGCGGGATTTGAAAGTGAGATAGCCGTTTGAATGTGGGGTGTCACGGCTTGGAATTCAATCTCTGCTCTTTGATTCTCTCTGCATAGAGACTGGATTTTAAAAAAAAAGTATTTTGGCATCTTTTGTTGACACAATCGCTGAAGATGAGAGAGAGGATATTATTGTACCAAAATGGTGTAACAAGACTCTGTCCATGGCTGAGTAAATGTTGGAATTTTGTGTAGAATAGGAAAGAGGGGAAGAAGATAGGGTGCGGCTGCTGAAGGCTAGTGTAGGGATTAATTGTATATCTGATGATAAAACTAGAGGGCTTCGGTTTGGGCCTTTCATTTGGGCTAAAGTGGTCCGAAATTAATTCAAAGTGTGGGCTCATTTTGAAGGTAAAACGTGGGTTGCTGGGATCCGGATTTTGGGCCATCTCATGGCTACATTGTTGGTCTTCTCCATATTCTAATCCAATTCCTCGTGCTTCTTTATAGAAATTATAACTTGGAAAGTATATGTAATAATCACACAATTAGTAATTAATAGTAATAAGGATATAATTCAATGTTACTAATTTACTAATAATAGCAAAACTATAAATATATAGATAATGTAATAATAGAATAAGAAATATTATCTAGCTTAACTTTATGATTAACAAGTAATAAATAGGTAGTAATGTGAGGGTAATATTAAAATAGTAATTATAATAAAGTAACGGTACTTACAAATAATAGCAGCAATAGTAATAACATAGTGGTGAATAAAAAGTATTTAGATTATCAATAAAATTGGAAGCCCAAGGAAATAAATTGGAATAAAGGAGGGACAAAATTGGGTGTCAATATGGGCATCCCAACTGGCTGCTTCTACTCAACAATTGTTACGGTTTGCTTTTACGCAGGTTAAGGCATAAATGTTACTACGAGGTTGTTGGTGCTCTAAACTGGATATTTAGTGTTTTAGAGTCGCCACCTAATTTTTAAAGGAAATTAGAAAAATCGCGTAAAAGATTTTTTAAGCAAGAGAGAAATCTTTTAGTACCAAAGTTCTAGTTAAGGGTTCTGATGATCCCCTAGGGAAGGTTTTATGCACCCTAATATTAAAGATCCGTACAATACGATTGACCTACGAGCTTCAATGTGTGATTAATTGTGAATATTTTCTAAAGTGTTTCTTTTCTTGCAAAACTGTCATTTATTCATATCATTAATCCGAGAAAAAAATTGGCAAAAAGGTCCCCTTAGAAAAGGGGGTTTTGGGATTTGAAAATCCACGTAAGTGTTCAGCTTATTTATTACTGGACTAGGACACACCTGGGATTTCTCCCAAATAGAGTTGCTACTATTCAAGTCCTAATAAAATGAGTTTAGTTCTTACGAGTTTTTAATTTATATGAAAATATGGAGTATTCTCATATATGCATGTTTTATATATAAAAAAGGAGAGTTTTTCTTTTATTTATACCAATTTTGTCATCGTTGAAGCCCATAAAGGTCAAACCACATTCTACACCCAAAGTCCATCATACTTCATTTTGGTCTAAATTATTCCTCTCATTATTTCAGTCCAATAAGGTGTCGGGCTTCCAGGCCCAAAATATTTTCCAAAAATGAGTCCAAATCAGTCATGCTACGGTCCGCATGTATAGTTTGGGCTCCCTGGCTTAAAAATGTATCTTCCTCCAACAGTTTACAAATCTTTGGTCTTTACTTAGTCCAAACTATTACAGATAATCTTTTCAAGGCCCAAATCAGAATTAGTCTATTTTTGTATCATGCAAAATTTAAAGTTATGAATTAACTAAAAATCAAAAATTGCTCCAAGTCCCGAAAAGGTTTTAACCAAAAAAATTTTGTTACCCAGTTCGTCTCTGAGTCAAAAGCTCATTTTTATACTTGGTTTAAGTAGACAAAAATTCAGAGGTTGGGCCTAAGGCCTAAAAATTAACCTAGAAATTCATTTGTTTTATCTTGGTCAGAATTTAAAAAAGGCGAGGCTGAAGGCCCAAATTCTTATCGTTTTAACCATTTCGAAATCCACTTACGTTGAACCAGTTTTATAGTGAAAAATAGTACCAGTTTCATGCATGGATATAGAGTTAAGCGAGTTTGAAATTCGATTTAGGCGACTTTTATTAAATTAATTAAAAAATATATTATAATTAATATATACAACAATGGTTCTTATGGTTGGATCTGGACAGTTAGTTAATTGAGATGGATATCAACCTGTCGGTATACATATAAGATATTAAAGAATTTAAAAGAAAAAATCTAGAATCAAAATATTAATTTTCCCTCATATTCTTACTAATTTTCTTTTTTCACATCGATAAACAACTTTCATTGTAATGACAATGAGAAAAAAGTCCTACTCTTTCCATCTCAAAGACTTAATTCCATCATATGTTTTAAATTTTTAAACTCTATTTTTTAATTATAACTAAAGTAATGGTACATAAAATGCATTTTATATATGTTGCTATTTATAATAACAATTAGAATGTTTTTAAAAGTTATTTTCAAAATATAAACCTTAAAGACTGGTTAATTAAAGTGAATAAACATGTCGATGCACGGGCATATATACTAGTATACCAACTAAACACCCAACAAGAAGTAGTCACTGCATCATAATTTGTCACTGCATAATAATTTCTGCATAACTTTAATTTCTGGATAATAATTTTTATATTACTAATTTCTTCATAATTTTATCTTCCACAACAAGGCCTCGGTGCAAGACCCCTTGACAGCAGCAAGCCTGTTGTTTTTGTTTTCCTTCTCTGGCTCTTGACACATTCCTAATCACCATGATAATTATGTAAACTTAAAAGAAAGAAAATTATATTTAACGATATTTTAATCAAAATTTCTCTTAATTTTTGGAAGTAAGTGAGTTTTTTAATTCATGTGCCCAAGCCAAAAGGGAGTATAACTGAGTGGCACAAAAGAATATAGATCGAACAAGTCAGCGTATTATATCCATAACCTTTTGGTTTCTTTTTCTCATTCAAGATTATACAATCTGTACTATTTTAAAAGCATGAATATAAATGTTAATTGACCAAAATATCCTTCAAATATTGAACGACTTTTATACCCTTAGAAAGTAAATTATTCTTTAAAAAGTTAATTCTATTTTGGATAAAATTGTAATAGGAGTAATAAAGACTTTGTCTAATATAAGGACTTTGACATCGTTTCAAATAGAAGTTTTAATCGGTAATGGATTTTAATTTGCTTTGCACTTATTTATTAGGTTTTATTTGTTTGTCCGTGTTAATTTATTTGTCTGTGTTATGATTTATTTAGATTTGGTTTTAGAATAAATATTCATTGTGTATTCCAAGTTAAACTCTAACTTAGACAATTATGCAGGTTAGTAGTATTTCTGAAAAATTAAAACTTGTATAGTCTACTGACGATGTGGAGTCCAAGTAAAAATTTAATGGTGTATCTAACATTGTCCAATCCTCACTAACGAAGTCTTCATTTTATCATCAAAATATTCTCCTGATGATGAGAATAAACAATATGCCAACAGGTACCAACCTCCACTTTTAAAAGATGTAATCAATATATGATTTTGAACATAATAGAAGTCCACTGTTAAGACTAAAAATATTTGATTTCAGCTCATACAAGGAGTCTTCTATATAAAAACAGGAAGAACAAAAAGACAGGAATAATATTTTTTTTTTTTTTTTTTTTTTTTTGATAAGGTGTTCTTTGTTTTCTAATTTGAAAAACAATTTTCTATCATAAAAGAATAATTATATTTGATTTTGCTTGTAGGTGCATTGATTGTTCCGGGATCTTGAAAAATGTAAATATATAACAGTTTTTTTAAGGGGTCTTCTTCTTTTTTAAATCCTTGCAATCAAGGAAGGAACTTCCTTGATGCATTGAAGTTGGGGAATTTTTCAAGCAGATAGAGAAATTTTTCTGTCGTTAATAATAGGAACTCCTTACTTATGTTATATGTATAATAAAGAAACAACCGATTAGTGTTTTTATCCTAATTCATGGCGCTTAATTTATTTTAAGCATATTTGTTTCCTTTTGGGGCAAGAGGAACATCATTGTCTTTTATGTGAGATTTCATTGGATGGCTTCTTCAACTTTTTTTATAATCTCTTTTAGTAATTCATTATTAACTTAATCAGTTATTAGGGACAACTGTTGATTCTTGGAGAGGATTCGTACTAGTCAAAATGTTTGGCAGGGAATGCAGAATCATTCAAAAAATTATGACCCATTTGCTTTGCTTTAGATGGTCTTCGCACTATTGGGATAGTTCAAGAGATATTTTCACTCAAATTTTAGCCCCACAAGTTGTTATTTGGGGTTGTTACAATTATTAAGCGGATAGGAACAAATAATATATTTGTACATCATAGAATAAATAATATTAATTTCAAATAACATTTTTTTTATGATTGCCAGTGCACAATGTGCGAGGCACGTTCGTAGAGACTAGTTAAACAAAAAGCACCTACAAAGTAATAGTTGCACTTTCATATATTTTCGGTACCAATTTATGCGAAGAAGTTTTGAGTGGGCACATAACTTAACATTTTTTTTTTTTTAACTTGTGGTCTAAATGAAATATGTTATAGACATTTTTGTGGTTATAAATTTTCTCGTTAAGGTTAAAATGAAATTTTTTTTTGTCTTCTAAACGACTCATTAGGCCTACTATCTGTCCATGATTTTGACTAATTTCCTTTGTCTTATGCTAATTCATTTCTTGATTTTGATTTGATCTCAGATCGCCCTATGGACAGGAATAACGAGGTGGGTAATGATGTAATTAATTCTGAGAAATTTGAAGTTTCAAACTGAGGGTCCTTTGATTTGTTTGAATCAAGAAAAGACTGAAATTGAGGAGGAGTTGGGTTGAATAGTTGAGGAGGAGTTGGGGAGATTTAGAATTTTTTTTTTTTTTTTTTTACCCCTCTCCGTAGAGCTCTCTTGGTGACTCGAACCCACGACTTGAAGATTAGAGGTGGGGGATGTTTACCATCTGAGTAACCCCTCAGGTTAGTATAAGTGAGACAAAGATTGAAAAAATTGCTATCAGTAGTAGGGCTGAGGAAAAATCTATATATAATACTCCCTCCGGATCAAAAAAAGAGTCCACTTAGCCATTTGCACACCCCTTAAGAAAATACTAACTCCTTGACAAAAATAGGTAATTTAACTAAGCTACCCCTAATTAAATAGGCATTGGAATTTGATCATATAACACTTAATAGGGGCAAATATGAAAAAATAAAGTTAATTCTTTCTTAATTTGCTAAGTGGACTCTTTTTTTATCCAACAAAAAAAAGGCTAAGTGGACTCTTTTTTTTTATCTGGAGGGAGTATAAAACTAGGCATAGATAAGATGATGTGACACCTCTGTATGACCGACATTCTTATTTATCTTTTTTCTCTTTTTTTTTTTTTTTGGCAATTTCGCCTCCACTTCACTATATAAAATAGTAACACAATACTCCCTCTGTCCCATAATAAGTGTCATCTTAACAAAAAAACATGAATATTAAGAAACCAATAATGCAATGTGAAATTTATCAAATTACCCCTATATAATAAAAATAAATTATTTTTTCCTCTTGATTAGAGCATGCACAAGTAATGAACCTTTTGACATTGAGAATCTAACAATATCAAGTTACTATGTGACTTTTCCAATCATCATTTAGATGTTACTTTAACTTGTCTTTTTGTCTAAGGGTAAAATTGGAAAAAACTAACCAATTTTATTTTGGTTTCCTAAGGTGACACTTATTATGAGACAATTTTTTATTTTATTTTTTTACTAAGATGACACTTATTATGGGACGGAGGGTGTAATTTACAAGCTAGTTACATTAACAAACACATCAGCCCACGTATCTTTTAATGTTCATTATTATTGTATTTTCTTATTTATTCCTTGAAAACTCAATCACCATCGGTCTCTCCATAAGCGGAGACTGTCAATCGCATTAGAGGTCGTGTTTCACGTTTTGTCGAGGTTACCCCTGACGAAAGGTTTATGTTCGAGGCTTAAGTTTCGGTTTTGGTGTTCGCTGTTAGATTTCAATCACTGTTTGGTGTTCAAATGAAGCTATATTCATTGGGTTTCTGTTGTTACTAAAGCTGGTCCATTCTTACCTTATCTCTGATTCTCTGTTAATTTTACACATATTGTGATTGTATACATGGTAAACACAACTTTACACATGGCGTCCAGCTAGCAAAACACGTGGCGGTTAGAGTAGGAAGCATCGAGTCATTTCAGTGGACCAAGAAGAGGACTACGGTTTTACCCGAGGCAAATCCACCATAGTAAATCCACTCCGAAGTGGCAGCCCGACAAGCTCATTAAATGAGGATATCACGTCTTGTAGCTGTTATTCAACTGGACCAAATTTGGTGCAGACGTTGCGATTGGCATTCAAGGCGGCATTTATGATTCTTTATTAGTCATTATTGAGAATGATTATGGGCTAATGGTTGATTCATATACTATAAATAGGGTCTAGTTACTTGTAATCAGACATAAGGAGATAGAAGGCAATACTATTATACTACACAGAAACTTCAGATCAAATTACTCAAATGCTCTTTTTACATCTTTTAGCAGTTCAATTCACTTCGTTTTCCCTAGTCATTTAAAGCTTAAATATTATTCGGAGGCATTCCTTTTCACGGAATTCAGTCCGAAAACTCACAGAGGCCGTGCTTGTTCTCTAGTTTTAACTTTACCTTACTTGTATTTCATACTAGTTATTTCATATTTAAATACTAACTTTGACAAATCAAATCGCATATCCTTTAAACCGCGTACAAATTCAATTGTACCCTTTTTAGGGGTAAACAGTTTGGCGTCCACCATGGGGCTAAGGATAATAGTCGTTAGTTCAAAACTCACTTATCGTTTGTGAAGTTTTTGTTAGCAGGTTTTATCTATAAAATATGACAGGAGTTCAAGAGTGCAGTGATGTCAACGGCAATAACACCAATCTTGGCAACAACGAGAATGCCCCAGTCCTTGATCCAGCAATTAGAGAAACAAGGAACAAGCAAGTCGATTTGCCTCATGGACCCCGGAGAATCATCGCTGAAGATGAGGTCGAGAACGAGGTGCGGGTTGCTAGATCAAATTTTGACAAGTTGATCGATATGATGGAAAAGCAGCAACAGGCGATAACACAGTTGCAAGAAAAGAGCAATGGAGCAAATGGAACAAATCAAGGTGGTGAAATACGTGCTGGAGTTCAAGGAGATGGGAATGGCAGAGGTCCAATGGCAAATGAGTCTTTGGAGATACTTAAATTACCCCAGGACCTCAGTAGCCGTATGTAGGGCTGGGCTAAATTACCAAAACCCGAATTACCGAACCGAACCGAACTGATTATTTCAGTAATTCGGTATTCGGGAGTAAAAATTTAAAATTATGGTATTCGGGATTGGGTTCGGTACGAGCTATTAGTACTGTTTGGTATTCGGTATTTCCCGAATACCGAATTATTTAGTAATACTACGGGGTTTCTTCATCTTTTTCCTCCTATTCCCTCGCTCTTCTTCACTTATTTTTTTCCCTTTGTTCGCTTGTCCCAAACCGTGCTTCTTCAATTTAAATATGAAGAGATAGACATTTAGAATTATATGCATTTGCTTTTTCTGGAGCTATGAACCATAAATATTTCTCTCTATTCTTTTCTTTTTTTGCTTTCTAAGAAAATTATATCTAGCACACATAATGTTTAGCTGCCCAAAATTTTTGCAATTCCATTAGTTTGTCACCTAATTTCAAATACACAATATGTGAAAGATGAGTTTGCATTCATGGCTCCCGAAGTAAATGATAATTTTGTATTATTAATATTTGCTTTCTTGAGTGGTAAATCCCGAATAATTCGAGGAATTTACCCAACCGAATCAAACTTTTTCGGTTCGGTATTTGGTATCTACTTTCAATTACTGATAACCAAATTACCGAACCCGAACTTTGAAAATATCGAACCGGATCCCGAATGCCCACCCCTAGCCGTATGGAGAAGAAAGAGAAGAAGGTTGAAATTTTCAATTCAAGGGTAGATTAGATTCCTGGTGCACCCCCAATCTTGAAAGGTCCTGATTCCAAGAAGTACATGCAGTTGCCATTTCCACCAAGTGTCGCTCCAAAGTTGATCCCTATAAGGTTCAAGATGCTGGATCTTCCAAAATATGCCGAGACTACAGATCCTCAGGAACATATGACAGCATATACATGCGCAATTAAAGGTAACGATATGTTATCGGATGAAATCGAGTCGGTTATGCTCAAAAAGTTCGGAGAATCTTTAGCCGATGGAGCCATGACTTGGTATCATCATTTGCCCGAACACTTTATTACATCATTTGCAATGCTTGCGGATGCGTTCGTTTAGGTTCATGCTGGAGCTAAAAAGGTGCAAGCAAAGAAGGTCGATATATTTAGAATATCCCAGAGAGATGATGAATTACTGAGGGAATTCGTTACAAGGTTTCAAAAGGAACGTATGCTCTTTCCCGCAGTACCAGATGAATAGGCAGCTGAAGCCTTTACCAAGGGTTTGAATCCAGGGTGTTCAAGTGCGTCATTAAAGTTGAAGGAAGGTTTGTTGGAGTATCCTGCAGTGACGTGGGCTGACGTGCATAATCTGTACGAGTCGAAAATTCGAGTAGAAGATGATCAATCGGAGCCACCAACCTAGTCGGGTGGAAAGTCAAAAGGACGTAATAAGTCAAAGAGAGTAGTTGATTCGGATCTGAAGACGTTGAAGGAAAGGTATCAGCCTTATGGACCCTCGGAGCAGACAAATTATCGACCAGATCGAAGGCGGAGTAGCTGTCCTTTCTCATCTGAAATAGGGGAAGGAGATAGGCGTTATGACCGTAGACCTTCAAACAGAGGTCTACAAGACAAAAATGGTGCTGGGACGTCCTTTTCTAACAAAATGGAAAATCCTAGGATTTTCGAGTATCATTTTAGCATAGATGCGGCTGAATTGGTGCTGGAAGTTGGTCGCATTGAGGGTGCTAGATTCCCGAAGGAAATTCGGACTGATCCCAATCTAAGCGATTAAAGGTTATTGTGTGCATTGCATCAAACGCACGGGCATCGGACAGAAGATTGTCGACATTTAAGAGATGAGGTGGCCCGGCTGTTAAAGAAAGGACACTTGAGGGAATTCTTAAGTGAGCGAGCCAAGGCCAATTACAATAAAAATAAGGATTCTAATAAGCCTGTGGAGCCGGTTAAGCCGCAACAAGTTATTAATATGATCATGGGTGGAGATGACTGTTATATCCCACATTTTGTACGTCGGAATATTTTAAGTTGGTTGCGACGAGTTAAGAACAAGGCTACTTTTCCGACTTTGTTTTAAGGCATAAGTCACTTATGATTTTATTGGATGGAAATATTAAGGAAAATTTGGGGTTAAAAGTGGAATTATGGAAACTAATATTTCATGAAATATGGGACCAAAAATGAATTATGGAAAGTTGAACATTTCATGAAAATTTGGGGCTAGAAGTGAAATAAATTTTCATGAAATAAGGGCCTAAGTGGCCGGCCAAAGAGAAGTGGGCCATAGGCCACATGGAAGTATTATATATGTGGTATTAGATGACCAAATTAATCATCTTCACCATTTCATCTCCTAGAAATTTCAAGAAACATGAAGAAAAAAAAAAAAGGAGAAAACGGCCAAGAGGGCTGGCCGAAACTGCCCTATGGAGTTGATCATGAAAAATTATTTTCTTCAAACTTTTCTACTAATTGGAAGGTCCTCTACAACGTGGAGTAGTTGGTGGAACAAGTAAAGCGTTCGTTTTTGCGAAACATCACTCTAGCCTTGGGAGAACTAGGTGGAAGAAGGTAAGGTTCAATCTTTATTTTCACATGTTATGCATGGTTTGTGGATGTTGTGGAGTATGAAAATGAATGAAATTCATGAAAATATGGTGTTGTGTGTGTGGCCGTGTATGTGCCATATAGTGTAGGAATGATGAATTAATGTTACTTAGTATTTTGGTTGTTGTTGTTATGTATTCTATGGTGAGAATGAAAGTTCAATGACTCAAGTGGAAGTTGTAGCCGTTTGTGGGCTGTTTTGGAAGCTAATGAAATTGTAATATGGTTTGTAGTATTTATGATAAGAATGTTGTCATTGTGTGAATTGTTGATATAGCTTATGAATTTGGAAGAAAAGAATGCATTGTGTTGCTCTTGCCAAGTTTGGAAAGTTTCGGTGGAGTAGTACATTGTTTGAATTGTTTTGAATATTTTGCGGATTGTTTAAAGCGCTCTTGAATCTTGTGTGAATGGTTTCGGATTGGTGCTTGAACATGTAACCGTCGATGTTGGTTTGAATATATATAGTTGAAATGAATATAAAAGAATGTCGTCGAATTATGTAGAAAGGAGTTATTAATGCTAGAATGCGTTTTGAATTAATTATTGATGTTGTTTATATGGTTGTTGGTATTGTTGTTGAAGATTTGGCCGAGTTGAATTCTCGGGGATGTCGTATTTATAGGGGAAATCTTTGCCCAAATTTACTGTAGATCAAGTGCTAACTTAGAATTGGATTCTTCGATGCTTATGACTAATGTTCGATGCCTAATGATGTTGTTGTAGACTTTGAGAAGCCGAGACGTAAGTTCGGATTAGCTTAGGAAGCGAACAAGGTATGTAAAGCCCATTCTTTCTTTCTTTTGGCATGTCGTAGTTGAAAAGTAAGTTATGACACGCATCCCGAGGTAACTCTATTCTTGCGGTCCGAGCATGTTTATGGTCCTTATTTGTTTCTTGATATTCGTATTCTTAATGTAGTCAAATTATGGTCTTTATGTTTTTCACATGACTAAATTTCAAAAGTTGCATAAAAGTTTTGTTTTCCAAAAGAGTTTTGTTCCTAATCGATTCCGAAACTACGAACGTCTGTAACTTTCACATAAGGGCTCGGATCGCTTCGATTCGTTCGTAGAAAGTTCTAAAGTGAATAATGTTTGTAACTTTCCGAGGCGGACTCGGATTGGGTTGGCGTAAGACTATGATCCCTATGGTTTGAATATGACTATGGTCCTTATGGTTTTGTTAATACGTTTATGATGTATGCTATGTTTCCGAATAACGTCCGAAAGATATTTGATATAACTATTGTCGACTTTCAAATGACATTCCGTTTAGACTACTTCATTGAGTCTTTGAGTTGTTTTAATTGCATTTGGTTTCTCACTACTCTGCTCGTGCCACCTCAATATGTCCTTGCGTCCGGGCAAGGCATGTATTCGTGCGCGACTCCGTTGCATTATTCACCGCGTCTCTCACTAGAGGGCGGGGCATGTTATATATATATATATGATGATGTGATAATGGGGATGGTGGCCGGGATGGCATACCGAGTCCCCTTGCTAGCGGGCCGAGACACGTTATTCACCGCGTCCCCTCACTGAGGGTCGGTATATATATATATATATATATATATATATATATATATATATATATATATATATATATATATATTTACGCGTCCCTCATTAGAGGGCGGGGCACGTTATATGTACACTTTATATATGTATATTATGATTTTACTCACCGAGTCCCTCGCTGAAAGGCGGGACACGCTATATGTTTCTACGATGATTTTATAACATTGACATGCATGATATATGTTTTCGAAGGCAAGTCTTATGATTTTACGTACTCTTTACTTCGATATGATCCCGCTTACTATATTTCATGCTTTACATACTCGGTACATATTCCGTCGACCCCCTTTCTTCGCCGCGTTTCATGCCGCGCGGTACACCCGGATGAGTTGAAGATATTAGCAGAAGATGTTCCAGCGGGATTGGCGAGCTCCATTTTCTCCGGAGTGCTGCCGAGTCAGAGCATTATGATATGGTTTCATGTTCCATGTTAGAGACTTTGCAGACAGTGTCGTGTATGTAGTATGTCAATTTTGTAAGCGGCTCCATAAGACGATGTATTGTGATGCATTATTTTACGGGTTTTATACGATTACAGGTCTTACTTGATTTGAAAAAGATGAAAAGCAAGTTTGTTTCTGAAAAGCTTTCATTATGTACTTATGTTATGCTATGAGGGCCCAATATGATTATGAGTGCCACGAGAGTCAGCGGGTTCGCTCGGCCCTAGGTAAGGGTCGGGTGCCCATCACGCCCTAACGGAAATTAGGGTGTGACAATGACGTTGCAGAAACGACCATCACGACTTCTAATAAGATGAAGGTGTCCTTGAATTGAGAGAAAAGATCTAGAGACTATTTACAAGATGAGGCAATCACGTTCAGCCACAAAGATGCTGAGGATATTCCTCGACCGCACATTATCGCGTTGGTAATTTCTATTAATATTCATGATTGTATAGTTAAACGTATTTTAATTGATCCAGGTAGCTCTGCCAATATAATCCAATGAAGGGTAATAGAGCAGATGGACTTGTTAGATGAGATTTTTCCATCAATCTGGGTCCTGAATGGATTCAATATGGCAAGTGAAACAACAAAAGGGAGAGATCATCTTACCAGTTAATGCGGCCGGAACAATTCGACAGACCAAGTTTAACATCATTGATGGAGTGATGAGATACAATGCATTGCTTGGTAGGCCTTGGATACATGATATGAGGGTTGTACCGTCAACCTTGCACATGATCTTTGAAGTTTCCGACTCCGAAGGGAATTAAGCAGATTCGGGGAGACCAACCAGCGACCAAAGAAATGTATACAGTTAAGGAAACCTCGAAAAATAAGGAAGAGACAAAGGTGGTAGAAGTATGGGACGAATAGCAATTACAGAAGCTGGAGGGAATAATTTCGGAGAAATTGGATGATAGTAGGGAGGAAGCTGGAGCGGTGAGCCAGAGAAATTTGAAACTGGAAGGGAAGATATTGCTCTAGAAGAAGATCTGTATCAGCTTCCAAGATTTTTTGTAGTTCCAGATGATTTGGATGCTACGAAGTCAACCATAGAAGAGCTCGAACAAGTGGTTTTGTTTGTTCATTGGCCAGAGAGAAAGGTATACCTGGGCACAGAATTGACTACGGAGCTCAGGATTAAATTAATTGAATTTAGCTAATGCACATTATTTTGCCTGGTCCCATGTAGACATGACTTGTATTCCATCGGATGTTACTACTCACAAATTGAGTTTGGACCCAAGCTTTCCACCGGTGAAGCAAAAGTGGAGGCCTATTTCAGAGGTCAAGAACTGGTTTGTGAAGGAAGAGGTAACGGTTCAATCCGCGAGGTAGAATATCCTGATTGGTTTGCAAATGTGGTAGTAGTGCCTAAAAAGGGTAACAAGTTTAGAATGTGCATAGATTTTAAAGATTTGAATAAAGCTTATCCGAAGGAATCTTTTCCTCTGCCTTACATTGATCTAATGATTGATGCAACGATAGGAGATGAGATGTTAAGTTTTCTCGATGCTTACTCTGGGTAAAACCAAATAAAGATTAACCCGGAGGATCAGGAGAAAACGTTGTTTATTACCAAATATGATACTTATTGCAATAATGTTATGCCATTTGGTTTAAAGAATCTTTGGAGCAACATATCAACGTGTAGTTAATTGCATGTTCGAAAAACAAATAGGAAATACGATGGAAGTTTATATAGATGATATGCTGGTTAAGTCCCTGGAAACAGGAGACCATTTGAAGCATTTGCAGGAAACATTTGTTTTTATTAAATTAATTAAAAAATATATTATAATTTTTTATATTAACAATTATAGATAAAAAGAATTGTTACAAAGGAATCAAAATTAGAAAGATATATGTTATATCGTAAATCACCAAATTTATGCCGAAATGAAAATATAAAGTAATCATTTTATAAATGTAAAGAAACAATATCAAAGAATGCAAAGGAGAGTAAAATAAGTAAAGTATTGATAAAGAAGAAAAACAGGGATAAAAGCCACTCCCTCCCTTCACTTTTACTTGTCCACGCTAACATATCAAAAGAAAGAATTTTTTTTTCTTCTTATTTTACCATTCACATTAATTACTTATTATCAAATCATTTTCTAAGGCTATTGAGACTATACACCAATAAATATGGATATTATGATAAAATATATATACTTCATTTATTAATTCTTAGAGAACGTGAAAAGTCAAAAGTGGACAAGCAAAAGTACACGGAGGAAATAAATATGTGTAGGAGAATTAAAATTGAAGTGCATATGTGTTATTATGAGAAGAGAATCCGTTTGGCTTAGCTTATAAGCTGTTTTTAGCTTTTTTTGAGTGTTTGGCAGGCCAGCTTATAAGCCATTTTGTGCTTAAAATAAGCCCAAAAAAATAAGTTGTCCCGTTTGGCTTAGCTTAAAAAAGCAGCTTATAAGCTGAAATTATATCTTTGCCTTTTTTTAAGCCCATCCAAACAGGCTCTAAATACTCAGTACTATGACATATATCCAAGTGGGATTAAAAAATAGTTGGTTAGAGTGTACAATTTATATAACTTTTGATACAAATTTGCATTGCTATTATTCGCCCCCTCTTCACGTTTAAAGTATTGACTAAGAAGGAAAACGAGGATAAAAGTCACTCCCTCCGTTCACTTTTGTTGTCCACATTAACATATCAATATAATGAAATTTTTGTTCTTATTATTAATTTTACCCTTCACATTAATTACTCATTTTCAAATCATTTTTCAAAGCTATTGAGACTTACACTAATAAATATGAATATTATGGTAAAATATATACTCCTTCCGTCCCATATTACTTGCCACTTTTCCTTTTGTATGCCCCTTAAGAAATCATATATGTATTTTACTAGCTTACCCCTATCTCTCTTCAATAAATACATTCTAATCAAAATTGACTATTTTTAAGAACATTTATTACTAAGGGTAAGATGAGAAAGATTTAATTAATTTTATCTTGATTTTATAAATGAACAAGTAGTTTGGACATATATTTTTAGTAATGAAGCTAAGTAATATGGGATGGAAAGGGTATGGGAAAGATTTGATTAATTTTATCTTGATTTTATAAATGAATAAGTGATTTGGATATATATTTTTAGTAATGTGACCAAATAATATGGGATAAAGGGAGTACTTCATTTATTAATTCTTAAAGAACGTGAAAAATTAAAAGTGAATAAGTAAAAGTGTACGGAAGAAATAAATATGTGTCGAAAAATTAAAATTGAAGTGCATATATGTATACATGAGAAGAGAATAAATATTCGGTATTATGACATACGTCCACGTGGGATAAAAAAGTAGTATAGTAGTGTGGCGAAATAATATGGGACGGAAGAAGTACTTCATTTATTAATTCTTAAAGAACTTGAAAAGTTAAAAGTGAATAAGCACAGGGAAAATAAATATGTCGGAGAATTAAAATTGAAGTGCATACGCGTATATATGAAAAGAGAATAAATATTGATCTTACTCTCTGTTTCAATTTATATGAGCACTGTTGTTGGGCATGACATTTAAGAAAGAGGGAAGACTTTTGAAACTTGTGGTTCAAAATAAGCCTTGAAAATTTGTGTGGCTGTAAATCATTCATAAAGTGAATTTATTTCTAAATTAGAAAAGAGGTCATTCATTTTGACACAAATTAAAAAATTAGATTCAAACAAATTGAAATAGAGGGATTATAATATATGTCCGTATAAAATAAAAAAGTAGTTAGTTAAAGTATACATTTTACGTGGCAAATGAAGGAAATTTGTGAGTGTGGAAATTGGAAATTTTGTGCGTGCAGAGGTGCTTTGGTGAAACACAAGTACAGTACAACTTACTGTACAAGTGTTTCTCAAAAAGCCACCGAAATTCAATGACCAATGAGATTTGGCCAAGTTTATGGTACACCTGACACTGATGTCAGTACAATTATAAATTGCGGTGTTCGTAAACCTCTTGTCGTTTATGTCTACTAGAAAAGAAATATTACAACAATGCTGACAGGCTTAGATACTTTTTAGACCCGCAATTTTCGCCAAAGACAAATTAAAGTAGGACATATTTTAACATTTTTTGCCTTTGAAAACTCTGTTACATATCCACATGTTAAATTATTACTTAGTACAGGAATTAATAAAATAGATGAGGAGAATTAGTTACTTTAAGAATACATATGTTTTCATTATTCTAGTACTTTTTAGATTTTTTTATTGACTAAATCAGAGGAGGACAAGTGGTTAATTAGAGTCAATAAATATGATGTGAAAGTTGACTATAATTTCAGGAAAATTCTGGTAATTAATTACTGCTAATTGACTATGGACACATTAGCTAAAGTAGGTGGCCAAACACGAAGGCCAGTCCTAGGTGGGACAGCTAGAAATTCCCACTTCAGAGCAACACATACATGTGAATAAATAGTCTCTATATATACTGGTTAAATTATACGGAGGTGGGCTGACGAGGACGTATCAAAGAGACTGACTGACAAGATTTTAGGCTAATACTTTTGCTTTTTCTAAAAAAAAAATTACATGATATTTTAAGTGAATTTCACATTAAAATAAGAGAAGAAAGTGTCTCTACGTGGATTAAAAAAAAATGATAATTAAATAACAAAAATTCATATGGTGAATTCGTGAAGTTTTGCGTTAAAAATTTTTGGGCTCAATAATGACGTAACCAAGAAAGAAGTGGACAAATATCTGAAAAAAAATGATAAGAAACAACAAAAGTTCATATGGTGAACGCATTTTTGGGCTCAATAATGGCGTAATCAAGAGACAAATATCTAAAATTTGTTGGGCTAAAACGGACAATATGTGCCATGAGCTTGAACTGTAACACATACCGTACAGAGGAAGTTTCATGAAAAATTGTTCTAAGCTCCGATTGTTTAACTAAATGATCAGGTTAGTTTCATCTAAACTCTGATTGTTTAACTTTCATGTATAATTATTATAAACTCTGAGGGGTCGTTAGTGCATGGTATAAATTGAAATATCCTAACACTAATTTTTTGTACCGTGTTTAGTAAGAGGTATAAATTTATTCAAATTTATTCTGAAATAAATTGATACCTCCTACCAAACATGATACAAAATAAAGCCTTATCCTAAGGGTGGAATATCCCACCTTATCCCCACTTATCACAGGATTATTTTATCTTTCGGATGGAATAAAATAATCCCCAAAAAATGAGATAAATTAATCCCGAAATTATAATCTCAAAATAATTTTAGCTAACTACCAAAAGACCACTGATAGTTTAATTAAATGATCAGATAACTTAAAAGATAATTAAAGGTAATTTTCAATAATAAGTATGACTAATAACTTGAAAAAATAAAGCAGAAACTTGCTATAACATATTAAAATAGTACAAATGATGTAAAAATTAGTTATACTAAAAAGCCGTTTGAACATGATTTGAAATCATGTTTGAACATGCAATTTAAATATCTTAAGTTATATTTTCTCTTATAAATATAAAAATTTCACAAATTATGAAAACTATCAAAACATTTTCAATTCTTATACAATCTTATCAAATGAGCAAGTCATAATTCATAACAAAATTAATACACAACTAAAAAACCTATTTAAAAAATATAA
Organism: Lycium ferocissimum; assembly: GCF_029784015.1. NCBI lineage: Eukaryota > Viridiplantae > Streptophyta > Magnoliopsida > Solanales > Solanaceae > Lycium > Lycium ferocissimum. Next base: position 47,676,561 of record NC_081350.1, on the reverse strand, counting down.
CACCAATTTGATTAAACTTTAAATCAATAAAAATGAAAATTTAACATGAATAGTAATTGATAGACATAAATAAAAATTAGTGAAAACTAATACGATTGATAAATGATAGGTAAGAGTAATTATTAAAGATATTTATCAATTTATAAATATATTTTTTACAAAATATAAATTTATGGATCAAATTTTTTATTTAAAACCACGAGATAAAATACATGTCAAATGCATATATTTCATCCCGTGATTTCAAATCGCATGTCCAAAAGCCTGCTAAGAAAATCTTGAGTGATTTCTAGTCAAATTTGAGATTTTTCTTGATCAACTCATCACAAGTTACAAGGCCTGCAGTTAATCAATGAAAAATCTGTCTAGTAGCTCTCTAAATTGCTTTAGTAAAGTACGCACTAAACTGAGTAAACACATGTACAGTAACACTTCCGAAAACTAAGCATTCCCCATTGACCTGCCCCAACATTTCCAATGTATCTTCTGCAGCTAAATTTTGTCACAAGCAAAGGAATTGAAATTTTCTGCTCAAAGCTCTCTTTCATCACCAATTTACCCTCGACTAAAATTCAAACAAAATCTCTACTTGTGCATGTAAATAAGTTCATCCTCTCTGCATTCTCTTATCCCTATTTCCATCACTTTATCAGATGTAGAAGGTAATATATCACAGCAATGCCTTCTTGGTGCTAGCAACTGCAGATGGCATCAAACAACATGTTAAAATAATTTAAAGATATATGAGTCCTAATCCGAAGGGGGTTCAACTGAATCCCCTTCGTCGAAAAAGTATGCTTTGCAAATAGGGGTAACAAAATAAATTTTATGTATATATAAATTTTGATTCCTTTTAACTTATGGGAGGCTTCAAATGTAATGGTAAAGGTGGTTCAAGATTTGTTTTATGTAGCAGGTGTGACATACTTGTAATTTTTTTTTATCCTTTTATTAGAATTCCTGATTCAAACTAATTATAGGGCAAGAATAGATCGACTTAAATTGATTCAAAAGCTAGAGAAAAATTACTTTTCTGTTTCATTTCGTGTCTAAATTTGACTAGTCACGAAGTTTAAAAATATAAATAAGATTTTTGAATCTTATAATCTTAAATAAAGGTATGTATAACATACCAAAAGTACCGTTTTGAATCTTGTTGTCTTAAACATGTCATGTCATTCTTTATAAAGGAGTGTCAACAATGGAAAAGTGCGAATGTTGAAATTAAAAACTTACTAAATATAGATGCATTCCTTTTTAAACAAACTAGAAAGGAAAGTACCTGCTTACTGTCAAGCTCCAACTTGCGTGAAAACACTCTAATTTCTTCTAATTTTCTTGGTGAATTATTGCTGAATGTGCAACTCTCAGATGTTTTCTTCTTGTAGATGGTCCTAATTCCATCAACCCCCATAGAAACTTCATCCAAGAAATAAACAAGTTGCCTTTTACATGGATCAGACCCAAATTTCCTTGTATTAAACTGATAGAGTGTACCATAAGCATTATTTTTCCAGGGCAAATAACTCTCTTGTACACGCTGAGCATCAGTCAAATGCAGATTGTGCTCAAAAATTTGTACAACATATCCCCATGACACTGAAACTGTCCACGAAAATCGACGATCGTAGCATACTGTTTGCTGCAAAATTCTGTGTGGATCAAAATTTGCAGCATGGTACAAATGTTGTAGGGCTTTCATTCTTGACAGGTTAGGGAAAATTGGGTCAAATTTATCCATGTGATGTAGAGATACCAATGGTTTAGTTGGATGTGCAGCCAATAATCCAAATGCATTTCCATTAAAATCCATCTGGTCGATTCAATTTCAACAGAAACAAGAAAATTAGTGTAAAATTCCCCTTAGCCATCCACAAAAATTCTAGATTTACCATAGCCTAAAACCAAAGGTTAACATTATAACAATAAAGTCAGAACTAATTTTAGTCACACGGAATTAACTGACCTCTACTCACCATTATAATAAAGTCACAAGATTATTTCTTGTCACGTTAAAGTAACTAAATACGTGTGAATTGCTTAGGAACTACAAATGACAATAAGGTTATAAATTTTCAGAATGAGGTAATTGTTAGTTTCTTCTTCTTCTTCTTTTCTTTTGGATCTCTCTTAGATCTCTAGCCAAAATTTACATTCAATTGTTTTATTTTCTGACATTTTCTCTGTACCAGAAATTGGACCACTTTTTTGTATTTTCTGAACAGTTCACACATAGTTTAGTTACTTTAATGCATCAAAGAAATAATCGTGTAATTTTATTGTTATAATAGGTAAAGTGCATTTACTTTAATTTGCCAAAAAAAATTAATTCTATTATTATTAGTATTATGTTAGGTAAAGTTGAGTGACTAGTTGACTATATGATGCAATTAATTCTAAAACCCAAACAAGAAAAATCAGTCTTATGCATAAAGCATTCCGAGCTCACGCAGGATTTCGGGAAGAGCAGGTAGGCAACCTACTCTGATTCAAATATTAGTGACGGATTTCACGTCTCAGACCTGACCTATAGGCCACACGGAAACAACTTCACGGTTACTCCGACACTTCCCCGTCACCTCTAAAACCCAAGTAGAAGAAAGAAAAATGAGAGAAATTAAAGTTAAATGAAAATGGAACCTGATGGAAGCCTGGCTCATGTGTTAATGTAACACCAAGCTCTGTCAAACAAGCATGAATTCTGCCATCGCTTCCATAAAGATATGGATATCTCTCTATACATGAATCTAAAACTCTAGCCACAACTTTAGCCAGTGGATAACTTATAGCAAAACCAGCACCACCAAAAGCCATTCCATATGAGAAAAACTTGTTTTGTATATAACTTTCTGAATTTGATCCAATGTAATACCAAAACCCATTGTCATATTTAGACAATGTCTTGACCAAATTTTCTTGGAAAAAAATAGTGTCATCATCTCCAAAAACAAACCACTTGACATCTGAATGATTAAGATTAAGTGCAACTGTCTCTGAGACGACACGTGCCACTCTAATTGCTGATGGATTTCCACCTCTATTTGTATATGGGAATCTTGAAATGTCCTCAGAAATACAAATTGGAGGAAGAAAATTTGAATCATTTGTAGTAGTAGTACTATTAGGCAATTTTTCAAGAAACACACAACCCCTCATTTCATTTGGCTTCCACCATAGCTTAACATATTCTTTTCTCGTTGGCCATGATTTAGAATTAGATGCAATTCCAAAAACAACATGTTGAAGAGTTGTGGTAGGTGATGATGATAATTCAAATTGGTCATGTGATGAAATTGAGCTGTGATCAATAAGGTTAGTTTTTGAGGCAAGAATGAATGGATATAGAAAGTAGATTGAGCAAGCAAAACAAGAGATTAATATAAGTTTCTTGATGCCATGGCAAGATGAGGTTTTGCTATGCACTTGAAAAATTTGCATTTTTTTCTATGGTGAATGAAAAAAGTTAGCAGATTTAGAATATAATATAAAGAGTACCCTTTTAGACCCCGTAATTAACGCCGAAGCAAATTTGGGAATTGATTTTTATTTTTATTTTTGGCCTCGAAGACTCAGTTGAATCTCCACATGTTACAAGAAAAGATTTTTCAGTAAAAAAAAGAGAAAGAAGAAAGAGAGGAGTATGACAGGTTGCTTTTTAGGAATACATATATATATATAGAGCATTCCTTTTTTTCTATTTTTAAATATTATTTTTTGCCACAAGACTGAATAAGTAGTGTGCAGGTGTTTCTTTTAGTGGATTAATATAATGTTTGGGACTTGAAGTGCAATTCCACAAGAACTTTGAGTGAATGCAAATATGTAATTCATTGATTGTGACATTTATTTTAGGTACCCCTATGTGGAAGAGGGTTCGAGTTTTGTCCCAAAAGTTTGGTGAGAGGTGGTAGGTGGCCTTCCACTTAACATCATAAAGGCACGGCTTAATGCACCCTCTGTATTTAAACCTTTTTTTGATTATTTTTTTTATTTTGACACCTTAATTAAGTATTGTTCCTATTAAATTTTTAAATTTATTTTTAAGTCAAATACAATCCGATTTACATAGCAAACTTTGCAATACGATAGAATTATTTTTTGTATGCGCCAGCAGATATCCAGTTAGTTTCATTAGTGTCATTTTCTTACTTAATTACCAACTTCCAATTTATGTGCCACAGTTTTTTGGTTGATCATTGATTGAATTGATTTCTAATAGGTGTTATTGTTTTGTTGCATTGAGGTAGTCAAATAATTGAAAATATTCTAAAGATTTTGTTGCGGTGTAACTGATTTAGTAATATAAGTTACATGGGGTTTAAGAAGACAATCTTGTGTGAAGTTTTTGAAAATGAAGAAAAATATATGGAATTTGGGTTTAAGATGGTCCATTGACCAGATGGCTAGTTTTGTAATAGTGTGCTTAGATAGTCAAAGAAATGGGTTCATATATACTATTTGAAAAATGCTATTTAAGTCAGATCGGATTGTGTTTGATAGACATACTTGAAGATGAGTTCAGGGGGTCAATAGAAACAACGCTTAGTTGAGGTGCCAAAATAAAAAAAGGTGCAAGTTTAGGGGCTACATATGCATTAAGCTTAAAAACACACACTAACCTCTTAGGGTATAGCCTTCCTCCATAAATGAGAGATGCTTTGTGCATCGAGCTATCTTACCACATAAATGATTCATGTTATAGTTCCTGCATAATTAGTATGTGACAAATGATCCCTTGAAAATATTTTTTTTTGTAGTTTAGGACATATAATTAATCATACTTCCTCTATTCTATTTTATATATAGTATTTGGATGACAAATTTTTTTTTGAAAAAACAATATCAAGAGTATCATTAGAATTTCTAATTTTAAACATATCAAGACATTTTTATAACTATAAAAGTATGTCATCAAGAGTAAATAAAAAGTTTTAAGTTAAGAATTTCTAAATATAGAAAGATATTATTTTATTAACATATACTCCTCTATTTTAATTTATTTAACATAATTTAATTCGGTATGAAATTTAGAAAAAAAATCAAGACCGCAAAAAACTATGATCTTAAACAAGAAATCTAATAATATTGCACTTAAAAGACTTTTAAGTTCGTGATATTAAGCAGGCGTTTGGCCATGAAAATCTAATAGTTTTGACTTTATTTAAAATTTGGAGTTGGAGTTGAAGATGGAGTTGTATTTGATTATAGTTTTTGCAAAGAATATTTGGTGGTTTGAATGTATATGAAAGTAAAAAAGTGAATATGAAAGTAAAAAAGTGAAAATAAGGTTTTATTTATTTTTTAAATTTCAAATATAACTTTAATTGTATTTAAAATTTTTATGACCAAATATTGATTTCTAAAAACTGTGAAATAACTTTTATGAAAAAAAGTAAAAACTTCTCATAGCCAAAGGGGCCCTAAATATATAGTACTAATATTATGTGTCATAATTTAGTGTCAAATAAAATAAAATGAAAGGAATAGAAAAAGCCAACACAAAATGAAACAAAGAGGGTACTTTTTGGCATTAGGGAACAGCCATTGACTGCAATTTGCCTTTTGAAAAAAAGCAAGCAAGAGTGCAATACAAGGTAGACACGTTGAACCTGTAGTAAGTAGATGCTGTACTAATCACATGGAAAAACTTTCAGGGCATTTATGTTATGTGCATTTTGAACTTCGATGGATACAGTTATTTAACGTCAGTGTTAATAATAAATATTTTCCGATTTTAATTTATATGGCACTGTTTAATTTGATATAAAATTTAAAAAGGAAAAGAAACTTTTGAAATATATCGTCTAAAACAAACCTTAAATACTACTCCTGCTAGATCAAAAAAAGTGTCCACTTAGCTTTTTTTTTATCAAAAAAAGTGTCCACTTATCAAATCAAGAAAGAATTAATCTTATTTTTTCAAATTTGCCCCTATTAAGTGTTATATGATCAAATCTCAATGCCTATTTAATTAGGGGTAGTTTAGTCAAATTACTTATTTTTATCTAGAAGTTAGTATTTTTTTAAGGGGTGTACAAATAGCTAATTGGACTTTTTTTTTTATCCGGAGGGAGTAATATTTTATTAAGGGTAAAAGAAGAATTTCATACCTAAGTTGTTTCTCATTATAGAAGGTGACCTTTTTTTGAGACGGATTAAAAATAAAAGTGTGTAACATAAATTGAAATAGAGAGAGCAGCAGGTGTTCGATATTGATGGAAGGCTTACGGAAGAGGGGCATATTCATACAAAATAAATTCCTAACGAAACCAACTAAATCCGCGAAGAAGAAAAATTTTCTAGCATTGAACTTTACTATAAAGATTGAAAAACTTACAACCCTGGAAATAAAGCAAAGCATTAGGTTGATAAACTGATTGAAGGTAGATTAAGGGCATTACCTACGAAGATTTATTATCAAGGTGCGCAAACTGATTAGGCACCATCGTTATGGAAATAGACAAAATTTCAATCTTGTCACAGTAAAATAGCAGCTCAGGCTTCAATTAAGTGCTGTAGTACAAGACATAATCTGCCTAAGTCTTGTTGGTAGTTGTTAGATTTACAGATGTGAGGTTAACAGATAAGCAAATATTTAATTTCCCCCAACAACTACTTCAATTCTTTTGATTATTGTTAACTCAAAGACAAATAAAGAGCACTTAGCAGGTGATGAAGATAAGATACAATTCCTAGTGATGAAGATAATGAGTACAATTTCAACAACCAAAGTAGAAAAGAGCTGAAACAAATAAATATACCACCAGTTCATATGTATATATTATAGTGTCAGCAAAAGTGGATTCATAATCTGAAGCATTTCTGTTCTGGATTCTAACCTTTTAAATTTATTGAGTTATATATATATATATATATATATTCAATGAATTTTTAAGACAAACAAAATTTGTACTTAAATTATTGAATTCGGTTGAACTCGGCCGTAACCGAGACTCTAACTCCGCCCATGAGTATGAGTGCAAATGCCTAATTAAAGAAGAAGAAAAATGGGTATGCAAAAATCAAACTTGATATACGAGTTTTATTCAAGTGGTCATAAATTACAATGAATGAAGGAAACCAGATATTTTAACAAGATAGATTCAAAAAAAATTCGAACTTGTGATCATCTATAATTTTTTAACCATTTTTGTTACTTTTATTCTGAGGATTTAAAAGTAATATATATTTTTTTAAAAGTACTTTGTCTTATTTAACTGATATATATTCTTACTTCATTAAATTAATAAACCATGATAGCTTGACATATTTTGGTGCAAATATCGGATCTTAATAAGTATTTATCTGGTGAGAAGCTTAATTAAAATTCAAAAAAAAAAAAAAAAATCCCCCTTCTTAATCTTTCTCAGTTTTTGTATTTCTTCTTCTTGTCATTTTTTTTCAATTCAGTGTGATGTCTTGTAATTTTTTTGAGAATACCTTCTTGGAAAAATTAAGAAAGTAATCACATAAATTTTATTTAAATTGAGGAGTGGAAAATGTTATTGTCCTTAAGAATATTTCATTTGTGTAGGTGTATTTTGAAAATTCAACAAGTTATGCTAATATAAATTAAGGGTAGGAGTGATAAAGAATAAAAATTATAATAGAAAATCAAATGAATTAAAAAAAAAAATTGTTGATATCTCACAAAAGGAAAGTAATATGTGTATCTTTACGAGAGAAATACAGTGATCTATCACTAATTACCCACTCAACCACCAACAAATATTCTACAATCTTATTATTTCACTATCGTGTTATTTGATCTATGAAAGAATTCTTATTCCTGGAAATAGGTGTTTCTTCTTGCATATATTGATGTATGAGAATGTAGGAAATTATTGTAGTCTGTGAAAAAAGTGAGGTTACTTGAGTGAAAGAGAGAGCTTTATTTGTTGAAGTAAGGTGCTCTTTTTGGTAGAGCTCTAGACTCAACAACTTGTCCAGATTTTGTTTGAGTCATACGACATTATGGGACTGTTGTATCATTGAGAGGACAAGTTAAGTGTATTACTGTTGGATCGGTGAATATTCTACCACAGTGAACTTGAATCTTCTTGAAGAAAGCGAGTTATCCGCTTCGTAGCTTGAAAAACAATTACTTATTTTTTCTTCATTTTAATTTTTATTTTCAACTGTAATGTTGTATTTTCACCAATAATAATTTATTATTACTAAAAATGATTACAATTTAAAGTATGTTGGAAAAAGTGAATGTGATATCTCATAAAGAAGTCTCATATTCATGCTTGCGAAAAAATGTGTAGATTCTAATTTCATTACATGTAGTGTGTCTTTATTATTTCATACAATAGATTATTATTTATATTTTAGCAGTTAGCCATGTCTCCCATTTCTCATATATCAATACAAGAAAGAAACACCACTATTATAGGCGTTGGAATTCTTTCATAGATCAAATAATACGATAGTGGGATAATAATACTGTAGAACATGAGTTGATGCTTGAGTGATAAATAGTGATGGATCACAGTATGAGTTACACCAAGAAATAATAACCACTTTCTTATCAATTTATACTCACAAAAATAATACATTTTAATATTGTCATCCTCATGCTTCAATATTTTCATTTTATCTTTAACTCATGTTAAGTATTAGATATCATAATAAGTGGTATCAGAGTAAGATCTTGACACCTATCCAAATTCAACAACCATTAATGAGGAAATTGAGTCTAACTCACCCGCCTGAAAATTGTAATATAGTAATATGTATATAAGTAAAAAGATATTATATATATATATATATATATATATATATATCTGTTATATAAAGAAACAATTTTATACAATATTTTTTAAATTTCTTTAATAAAATTTTTACTCCGCCACTAATCAGAGCAATTGATGAACAACCGTGTAATCAAATTGAGATATGAAAGGAGATTTTGGGAGCAAGAATTAACCGATGGAACACAAAAGGTAGATTATTAAAAAAATCAAAAGAATAAAATAAGCTTCTTGACGCTACGTCAAGATTGAATTTTGCTAGATACCTGAAAAAACTATATTTTTTATGGTGGATGAAGGGGTTTAGCAGATATTTACGATTATTAGTATGATATTTTTTTCGCTCTTTTTACTACGAAGTATACTAAAAACATATTTCCCGTTTAGTTAATAAATAAAAAAGATTTTTTTTTTAAATTTAACTCTTATTATTAAGTAATCATGACATCAATCAATTTAAATTATTCGTAATTAAATTTATATTTCTAAAATATCATTAGTTAAATTTATATTTCTAAAATATCATTAATAAGAATATTAATAATACAATAAATATTTTTTAAGGAAAATGCAGAATGAAAACTAACAAACAAAAGTAATCGGAGAAAGTATATAAACAAAACTAGAAGGCTTTGAAGTTTGAAGATAGAGGACCTTTTTGATCCTTAATCTTCGCCAAAGCCAAAGGTAGGGGTGTTAACATTTTTTGCCGGTTATTCAGTTAAACCATAACCAAACCAATTTATATATATGTTTAAAATATTAAAAAAACCATAACTAAATTAAAAATAATCAGTACAAAGGTTTGGACATGCGTTATTGACTAAATACTTTGTAAGACTATACGTAGCTTTTATTTTATTTATGATAGGTACAATTCAAATATTCTCTCTCTACATTCTTCAAATTTCTTATGAAGCTTTTTTAAATCTCAGTACCACTAAGAATTAAATGAGAAGAATACAAAAAACAAAAAAGGCATGCGTAGGAACTAGTAAATAAGAATATAGATATAGCTTTTTATTTATTTTACTTTTTACCCTTATGATACGACTTATTAGAGTTGGTTGATTGGAGTTGATGCATATTATTTTAAGACACAATCTCCTTAAAAATAAGTGTAATAATTAAAAATTAAATTAATAATTAAAAGGTATAAAATATCTTTAATTATTTATGAAAAGTTAATATTATACATATAAATAATTATAAATTTTATGTATATAATTATCGGATTTGGTCATACGGTTATTTATTCGGTTATTTTTTACTATAACCATAACCAAACCAAATACTATCGGTATTTTTTCAAATTTAAAACCAAATCCTAAGAAACCAAACCAAACCAAATGTCGATTTTTTTTATTCGGTTTGGTATAGAAATTTTCCGTAAAGGTTTTGGTTTTAACCAAATTTCGCGAACAGCCCTAGCCAAAGGTAAAGTAGGATACACTATAACATTTTTTGCCTTAAAACCTCAGTTAAACATCTTCATATATATGTTATAAAATATTAAAATGACCTAGTACTAGGAATTAAAAATGAGATCAGTACAAAAGGGCAGAAAGACATGCGTATGACTAAATACTTTAGTAAGACTATACGTAGCTTTTATTTTATTCTATTATAGGTATTATAAACATTTTTTGCCTCGAAATCTCAGTTAAACATCTGGTTATGCTATAAAATATTAAATCACCAAGTACTAAGAATTAGAAATGAGAAGAATACAAAAAAGCAAAAAAGGCATGCGTAGGAGGACTAGTTACTTTAATAAGAATATACATATAGCTTTTTATTTATTCTAAGTATTTATTAAGTTTTTTTTATTGATGGACCGAATCATCGGAGTAACAAGTGGTTAATTGGAGTCGTTGCATATCATTTAAAGTTGACTACAATCTCAATAAAATCATAGTACTTAGTGCTAATAATTAAATGACGGACACATTAGCAAAGTAGGTGGCCAACCACGATGGCCGGTGAGAGAGGTAGTATACGTGGCTGTTTTTTAGACGGCCAAGAAGTTTCCACTTCCTAGCGGTAAAAACATAGTCGTCCGAGTGCGCATTTGACTAAAAAAAATTGCGTGGATTCCCCTTCATACGGACTGGTCTTTAATTTTCTCTCCTCACTCCTCTTTCGTCTCTCTCTCTCTCTCTCTTATCCCTACTTTTCAATTAATGAAAATTTATGGCTAAAGTATTCTTTTGGCATCAGAGATTCTGGGTTCGATCCCTAGAAGAGTCAAAAATAATAAATAATTTCGCAAAGCATATGTTTCTATTATTCGGGCGAAGTTATATAGAACCTATGCCTTATGTTGAGCGTTAGAAGAAAATGAAGTTAAACTAGCCATTAAGTTGTGTTTATCGCAACCATGCCCTATAGGCATAGGTTCTATGTAGTTTCAGAACCTATGCTTTATCCAACAAAGATTCGTGAAAATGAAGTTCTGCCTTAATTTCACAACTATGCATATAGGCACAGGTTCTATGTAGTTTTATAGAAACTTTTGCCGTGTCCGGCATAGTTTCTATGTAACTACATCGCGAATAGGATAGTTTCATATGAACATATACCTTGCGATTTATTTGATTTTAACTCTGTTGGGGTTCGAACCCAGGATCCAAATGTCAGGGGTATTTTCGGCCACTTTTTTTTTTTACTTTAAGTACCGAAGGGCAGAAATTAGAGACCAACAATTTGAGGGGTAAAAATTAAAGACCACCCCCGAATAGGGGCATTCGTGCGAATGACCCATTTGACTTTTCATTGTGGTTTTACATTATTGGAGCCCGAGGGTCCGTTGAAATCAACATTCTATCAAATATAGCGTCTATTTTTTGGTGATATAGTGAATGTTCCAAATATGAGAGCGTTTTTACTTCACTTTGATCAAAAAAAAAAAAAAAAAGAAAAAGGAAATAATGTATTAAGTGAAAATTGATCCGTAATTTTCTAGGTAACCTTTAACTAAGTGCACCATGTAGCCTTCTGTAGTATGAGAGCCAACATATAATATTATACCAATTTTAAAAAATATATACATAAAATATCCAGTTTTACGGAGAGATCATGGGTTCACGTACTCAAATTAAGTATATAAATTCGCCCCCGATCTCTATCTCACAAACATAAAGATAAGGTCTGCGTACATTTTATCCTACCTGAATCCACTTATAGGATTATATGAGTATATGTTATTTGTTTTTTATTTTTGAGAAAATATTAGTAATTCGAATAAAAATTTATTTATTTTCACTTTTTCTATTTGAAATTTTTCACTTTGATTTTACAATTATTTGATTGTGTCATATAAAATAGGAAAATTTATTTGTCATCATACCTCTAAAACCTATTTATGAATAGTAACTACCTTTTATTTTATTTATTTTTCATAGCTAAAATATTTTTTAAATTACACATCATAATTAGTGTCCTGTATTTCACAAGTTTCTCTTTTAGATTGATTTTCTCTCACCTCCCAAATCTATCTTCTCCCTCACTCCTCTCTTTCTCTCTCTCTCCGTTCCCTGACTTCCCTCTCCTACCCCCAGATCTGTGAGATCTACTTCCCTTGCCTGAACCCTCCGAACGCCGCCCTCGCTCGTTTCCCCTTAAAAATACTTGTTTAAACATGGAACTCCTCCATCTCCACCACCAACGCCGCCGTTAGCACCACCACCACCACCACTACTACGATCTCCATCTCCATCTCCAAACTCGAGAAGTTTAAGGTTCTAGTTCTTCATATTTGAACTCCATATGCTTCATGTTGTTGCTTTAGAAGAAGATAAAGTTAAACATGGTCATAAAGTTGTGTTTATCGCAAAAAAAACAAGGCGAGGATCATCGAATTACATGGAAAAACAGATTCCTTTTAAGGGAATTTTGAGTAACACCGCCGAAGAAAATTCAGGTCCTTTTAGTTGATGATATGACACCATTTCATCTAGGAGTTGAGCATATTGTGGAGATTTCCCTTACTTTTCTTTTTCATTTTTCGTAAAAGGAACTAGACCCAATGTTAGGGAAACAGATCTGGCCATTTGTTCTGTTCTCCGGCGAACATTTGACTCGCCCCTCCATCCTCGGTTGACTGTATTCTTCATTTTTTTTAGTGTACATAGAGTGTATTTTTTGTATTTTCACCGGAGATCCGATCGAATTTTACTGTATTCTCTATTTTTTAGTATACTTAGAGTGTATTTTTTGTATTCGCTTGTATTACTATATTTCGAAAGAGAAAATGTGCATTTGAATAACAAATACATCCGAATATAGTGTATTTCTTAAAAGGATTTGAATGTATTCATTAATTTTTTATGTAAAATTTCGCTTGTATTTTTTTGTATAGAGTGTATGTTTTTGTATTCGCTTGTATTTTTGTATTTCGAAAGAGAAATTGTGTATTTGAATAATCAAATATAGTGAATGTTCCAAATATAGAGTCTATTTTTTTGGTGTACATATAGTGAATGTTCCAAATATTGAGCCTATTTTTACTCCACTTTGTTTTTACGATTTTTGTATTTCACCGTATTTCAAAATAATGAAATACAACCTTAACTGGACATTAAAGGTAGCTACGGTTTGTAATTACCAAACTTGTAGCTATATATTGTTAGGAGCTAATAAAAGGTAGTGAATGATGTTTATGTAAGTTTCACTATAAAATAACACTTTGTTTCAATTTAAACTTCATCATTACAAGTGAAGATGGGTAGATGGTTTATGTTTATGGTGATGATATACATGATGAATTGTTGGTGACTTTGGGTGGTGGTGCAAGAAGGAGGATTGATATTGTGAGGTGGCATGTCATGTAACTATAATGAATGGAGTTAACGAAACAAGGACAAATTTAAATCACTTTTCCAACATTAGTCATATATAGTCAAACCTCTCTATAATGATAGCGTTTGTCCGAAAATTTCATGGTTGCTATAGTGAGGTGTTGTTATGTATGTCAGTATGTATACTGCATTTGATGTTTAGATCTCACTTAGATGTTATAAACAAAAGTATGCAAACAATTATCTTTTTGTACTTTTATGTTACATGTAAACGAAAACAATATACTTGTTAATTTTAAAATCTCAACTGATTCTCATATCTTATCAATTAAAAATTAAAAAGGCTAATAAATTCATAACTAGTTGTATCATACCGATAAAGAATTAAAATCTAAGGAACATATGCATTTAGTTAATTGAGAATTTAAATATTTCAAGTTTGACGTAAGAATTCTACAATTGTAGGTTGTTTCATAAATTTTAGTATCTTAGTCATGAAAACATAACGCTTGAATTGCAAAGAGTTTTGTCCAAACTTTAGGCAAAAAAGGGAATTCAATAAAACTTTCCGTTTAAAGGTTGTCTAAGACCTTACGACCCCGAATTCAGCGATATAACATGACTCTTCTATCTCACCCCAAGTAATAGTTGACTCTTAACAATAGCTTTTTATTTTTATATATAATATATTTCTTACAACATATTATTACAATATTTGAGTATGGCTGTTATAGAGAGGTAATTTTTCAAAAAGATAAGCAGGGAGAGCATTTATAATGAATGACACCGTTGTTATAGGTATGGATCCATTCGTTTATAGGGATGTAAAATATAACATGAAAAATCGATTTCGTAGAAAATCAAACCGCTATAGTAAAATGTTATTATAATGAATGTCAATTATATAGAGGTTTGACTGTATAACATAGATTAATATAAGTACCTTTCTTCAATAGCTGAAGAACAAGTATGTCTTTTTTGCCAACAAAAAAAAAAAAAACCGACGTTCGCAAAATTGCAATTAGCAAAATTTTAGGCCTTCAGTGATGCAACCTTGGGCTCGAGTGGACGTTCACAGGCCTAATATTCACAAAGCTCCTTTCAATGACACAGAAATTAATGTTGAAGTTGAATTATAAAACATCACTATCAAAAAGTATATCACGTGTTTATTAGTGTATATCCATGTATATCACCACAAATGTACATGGATAATAAATATTACTACTATATATAAAGGAGAATACCCATTTTTTGTATTCCTCATATGAAATATTTTGTTTGTTTTTATCCCTAATTAAGTTTTAATGAATTACAAAGTCCTCATACATTTTGGTAAATTTTAAGAACTTTAAGCACTTTTTCCGTACCATTAGAAGTGATGATTTCATGAAAAAGGTGATAATGGGCCCTACAAAGCACACTAATCATATATAATATGGTATTTCTTTTATGTGAAAATATTATGTTAAACTTGTTTTAAAATATATTTTTCCTTAATAATTTATTATAGACACGTAAAGAAATCATCTTATCATTCAATTTATATCTTATATAGGCTTAATTATTGAATTAAAATATTGTTCTTATGATATTATCTTTTATTGATGCTATTTACCATTTATCATATGATATTTTAAATTTTTATTCGTCCGATTAAATATAAAGCTTTTTTATTTTAGTTTCTCCTTTAATTTTGTATTATACGTGCTTGCAAGCTAACCCTTCCCAGACCTACTTTGTGGGAATTTACTGGGTACGTTGTTGTTGTTGTTGTTGTTACGTGCTTGCAAACATACGTAATCAACAAAGATTTCACTTAAGGTAGGAATAAGTTTTAAAGTAAAAGAATAAACACTAATAACTTATAAAATTGTTAAATATTTTTAAAATGTATTAGAAATGTAAATTAAAGTCCTTTCGTCTCAATCGGAAAATGAATTCCGAAGCACGATTGCTAATTAATCTAAATTTACGTGCAGACACTTTTAACATAAAATTTATCTAATAAATGACTATATTAAAAGAGGAACTATAAAACATTATTTTCATATATATTATGAAAATCTTCGAAGAAAATATAGTTAAAGAAAATACAATTTGATCTCCAAACAGTAATAATACTGGAAAATTGCAAAAGTATATTTTCACTTTTTTAATATTAAAATATTTTGGAAAATACGGGATAGTCGCATATTTTATATAATTTCAGATAAAATAGTTAAGTTCAACATGAGAAAAATATTACAATGTAGATTCCATAAAAAAATCATTGAAGTAAGAAAAAGGAAAAAAGATCTTTTTTAACATGTACTTTTTGGAAGGAAAAAGAAAGCTTAAAGTAAGAACAATTTAATTTCATTGTTTTTGCAGTAATTTTTTCTATTGTTTAATTTGAAAGAACATCTACAAAAGTATCTTGCAATATCAAAACTGGTAATAATTTATATTGATTTATAAGTTAACTTTATTGATTTCATCATACAACAATATTGTAGCATTAAATATTTTTGAAAATTAGAAGTATCTTTTTGTAAAAAATAAATTAGCCAACATGGGTTCAATTCGGAGAAATAAATGAAACTAATTAAACATATGAAAAGCTCATTGGATCATTGGAGACTATCATCTTAAAAGTTCAATTAAAATAGAAATTAGAAAAGCTTTTATTTGTTAGTTTAATATATAAACTATGAAAAATATTTTCCTTTAACTTTCAAATACCTTTTTTTACTTCAATATTTTAGAATTCTTTAGAAAGTGTCAAACTAATATTACAAAAATAAAGACGCAAGAACAAAAAGAATTGAAAAAATATAAAAAGAATTGAAAAAATATCTACAAATTTAATTTTAACGTCGGCTTGGGCTCGGATAAAGGGGAATGACACATTTTTATAGTCCTCACAGGGTTGTTATTGGAATTTCCATCTTTTGAGTTGTGAAATTATTACACATGGCCTCATATTCTTTTAAAACCACTCATTGTGGGCTTTGTAGGTGTATAATGTAATTTTTCATGAATTTTTTTGTTGTCCTTTATTTGATTGCTTTTACATTATTTGTTATTATATATTTTGGTAAATTTAAACAAATTTAGGAGCCATTTGGACATGATTTGAAATCAAGAGATAAAAACCATGAGATGAAATCATGTGTGGACATGCAATTTGGATTTCTTAAGTTGTATTTTTTCTTATAGACATAAAAACCCCACAAGTTGTGAAAACCATCAAAACTTTCCCAGTTCTTATACAATCTTACCAAATGAGCAAGTCATAGTTCATAACAAAATTAATACGCTACTAGAAGGCATTTCTAAAAAATACAACATCAATTGATTAAACTTTAGTTCAATAAAAAGGAAAATTTAACATGAATAGTAATGAAACTACTATTTAATATAATTCTCCACATGGCAACAATCTCTTCACGCCGAGGATGCATTTCCCGATCAGATGACCGAGAAGACAAAACAACATTGTTACATTTAAAAATTTTATGGTTCTTTTTTGACAAAATATAAACTTATGGGTCAAGTTTTTACATTTAAATATTTTAAAATCATGATTTGAAATCCCAAATCATGCCTTTTTGGATGATTTGGAATTTCATTTCATGAGATGAAATCGCATGTTCAAATGCTGATTTCATCCCATGAGATGAAATCGCATGTCCAAATACTTACTTAAAGTCATTTTTTGTTTTCTAATGGAGCATTCATTAAGTCTTCCTATACATTTAATTATTTGACTATGTTCCACTCATTTGTTCCTCTGCATATTCTTTCCTCTTTATTTTATTTTAAAATTTAAATATCTAAGATTTGCTTCTTTCATGAGCTAATCAATTTTAGGTATAGTGTAAATTTGTTTTACTTTATTACTTTAATATAATTATTTATTAATATTCTTATAAAACTATTATGTTTAACGAAGGTTATAAGTGCATATAATTTTTTCCATATCATCGTTTAAGGATAAAAAAAAAATCATGATTTCAAAATTTTATAAGTTGTTTGACCCAGAGGAGATTAAGGAAGAATTTATTAAATTTTATAAAAGCTTAATGGGGCCCTTAGCAGGAGTCTTGCCAGCAGTGTGTAAAGCTACTATGAAGCAGGGGCCTGTACTTAACCAACAACAAAAACTTGCTCTATGTGCCGAAGTGACAGAAGTTGACATTTTCAATGCATTACAAGCTATAGGGGATGACAAAGCCCCAGGTAAGGATGGTTACAATGCTCTCTTTTTTAAAAAGTCTTAGCCTATTGTTAAAACTGACATCATAGCAGCAGTTAAGGAGTTCTTTTGAAGCAGCAACTTTTATACTCCTATAAACTGTACCATTGTTTCTCTTGTTCCCAAGACTCAGTGTCCTACTACTGTAAAGGAGTTTAGGTCGATTGCTTGTTGTTCTGTATTGTATAAGATCATAGGCAAGATTTTGGCAAAATCACTACGTGATGTAATTGGTTCTGTCATTTGTGATTCCCAAGCTGGGTTTATTCCTGGTAGGAATATTGCTGATAATAAAATTCTTGCTCATGAGATAATCAAGGGTTATAGTAGGAAGCATATTTCTGCATGGTATATGATAAAAATTGACCTACAGAAGGCCTATGACTTTGTAAAGTGGATTTACTTAGAACATGAATGACAGAACTGGGTTTCCCTCACATGTTTGTTGCTTGGGTGCTTAATTGTGTCAAGACTGTGAGTTACTCTATAATTGTCAATGGTGAGCACACTCCAGCCTTTCCAGCAGCTAAGGGTCTTAGGCAAGGGGACCCCATGTCCCCTTTCTTGTTTGCTATAGCTATGGAATTTCTTAGTAGAAGTCTGAATAATCTGAAGGGTAACAAGGAGTTCAATTTTCACCCTCAGTGTGCCAAACTTGGTATTACACATCTATGCTTTGCTGATGATCTATTGCTTTTTTCTAAGGGTGATTTGAAATCAGTTCTGGCTATGCATCAATGTTTCATGAACTTCTCAAATGCTTCTGGCCTTCAGGCTAATCTTGGTAAAAGTTCAATATACTTTGGGGGTGTTGGTCAAGGGATGAAAGATTAGATTCTGCAGCAGCTAGGATACTCTTTGGGTGTGTTGCCTTTCAAATACCTTGGAGTTCCTTTATCTACCAAGAAGATGACCATTATGCAGTGCCTTCCCCTTGTAGAAAATATCACTGCTAAAATCTTCACCTGGACAGCAAAGAAACTATCATATGCCTGGAGGGTGCAACTGGTCCAATATGTACTTTTTGGGGTGCAAGCTTATTGGTCACAATTATTCCTCATCCTATCAAAGGTAATTCAGCTGATTGATGGCTACTGTAGAATTTACATCTAGTCAGGGGAAGTTGTGATTACTAAGAAAGCTTTAGTGGCTTGGGAGTATATGTGCAGTCCTAAATCAGCAGGTGGTCTAAATTTGGTTCACCTGAGAAAGGCAGCTGTGACAAAGTTGTGCTGGGATTTGGCCATAAAGCGGATAAGTTATGGGTCAAATGGATTCCTACATACTATATTAAAGGCCAGCTTTTGAGGGACTGTCCAATCCCTAAAACAGCCAGTTGGATGACAAGGAAAATCATAGGGGCCAGAGATACCATGCTACAGTCTTCTATTAATCCAAGACAGAGCTTGATCAAATCTTTCTATCTCCAGTCGCTGGGTAATTTGCCTAGATTAGCATGGAAGTGTCTAATGTTTGGTAACCAACCAAGGCCAAAAACATGTTTCACACTATGGCTTGGTCTACATCAAAGGTTGTTAACTGCTGATAGGTTGTTAAAATGGGGTCTTGACGCTACAAAGATATGTGTCTTATGTAACCAGGCTCCTGAAACTTATGAGCACCTGTTTGTCCTTTGTCCAGTTGCAAGGACACTATGGGCAAGAATCTTGACATGGAGCAATAAGGGGATGTTCAATGCAGTCCACTGGGAGGATTTTATGAAATGGTGTGTTTCCAGTAGCAAGGGCAAAGGTCAACAAGCCCAAATTTACAAGATGATTATTGCTGAAGTGCTTCACACATTGTGGATAGAGAGGAACCAAAGAGTCTTTGAAAAGAAGAGTGTCACAGTGGAAAGTTTAGCCAAGGATCTAGCATATGTTTGCACTGTTCGAGAACCAATTGGCAGCCAAGTTTTAGTTCAAAATTTTTCTTTTTAGCTAATATTGTTTGATCCTTAGGAGTTCAAGTGTCATGTATTTCTGAACCTAGCAAGCTGTGTTGGCTAGCTAATTATGTAATGTTCAATGGTAATTAATGGAAAGCTGTTGGTTACCAAAAAAAAAAAATCAAAATGCCAAATTCAAAAGGTAATTAGGACCAAAAAAAAAATCTAGGTGTACATCGAATAAACAGTGCCAAATTCAAAAAAGTCTCGAGATATTATGCCTTTTCTCCTAACTCATCTTTTTCTAAATTGAATAGGGTTCCATCGCCGGAAATTTTTTGCGGATAATTTTATCCATCACTATTACATATTTATGATATATTACAAATATTGAAAGTAAAAACTATTTGAAGATAATGCTATATAATTTATATATTTTTTCAGGCACCTTTAATGTATATATTGTTTTTTCAGGTACCTTTAATGTATATATTGTTTTTTCTTCGTATTTCTATTCCTTACTATGAATATTTTCTTTCTTTTATGCTTTTAATATCCTTATGAACAGTGACAGTGATAGAGAAAAATCTTCTAAAAAACTAATGAAGGAGCAGAGAAGAGAAAAGGATGCTAAGTTGCATAGAAAAAATTGGCTACGATGTAACATAATCTATCTATATATAATATAAAGCTAGGCAATAGAAAAGTGATGTGACACCTCTCTATGACCAAGGATTCTATTTATCTTTTTTCTTATTTTTTTAACATTTTTTCCCTCACCTTAAATTAAAAAAAGACACAAAAAAGTTACTCACTTAATTCTATTAATTACACCTTTTAATTCTGTTAAATACACCTTTACCTCTTTCTCTATAACCATTGTTTAATGGTACTCTTCGACTGCACTCTCCCCCCCCCCCCCCCCCCCCCCCAAAAAAAAAAAAAAAACACTTTTTCTATTTCATCTTTTCATTTATCTTATTTTTTTAAAAATACACATATGTAACTGACCTCTTTATTGAGGGTTTATGGCTTTTCAAATCCATAACCCGCAATTATTAACGTGTTATAAATTGCATTTTTCTTTTATCTTTTTGCTCTCAACAAATTGCATCTTCCCCATTTACGTGAGTGAGATATGAAACATGGCCTTGGGGGGACATGGCTTTATTTTGAATTTTTCTTCTGCCAAAGCATGAAGCATGCAAGATGACACTGTTTGTAGAATGTAGATGCAGAACAAATTGGTGGACATTTTCCTCTGCCAAAGAAAACATTTATCATTTTGCCTGTAGCATTTGTTTTAACAGTACTAGATTTAAGTCTATTCGTCCTATATTTTCTGCCTTTTCTTTATGTATTTCTTATTTCATATGTATGTCATGCCTTATATATTTATTTTTTTCCCATGTATTTTCTATGCAATCGGAAAAAGTTCTGCATCAACAAGAAAATTTTATATATAGAGGTATGAACTTACTTTTTTTTTTATTTTATTTTATTTTTTTATCTTTTAGACGCAGCTAACATAGAGATGAGATTAGAGTCAATTCGTGGGTGTTAGAAATTAGAGATTTTAGTTACACCATCTATTTGTGTTTCTTTCTATGTATGAACTTATTTTTTTGACGTAGCCATTAGAGCCAAGTGGTGGGTGTTAGAAATTGGAGATTTTAGTTACACCATATTGATATCGAGAGTTGCTAAATTGCTACACCAATTTGACTCAAATTTGACCACACTTATGTAAAAATCACCATAACCTCTATTGTACAATTTTAAATTAAGATAAACTTTGAGAAGAAAAGATAGAAATGACATCAAGTAAGCAATAAATTATTAAATTTGACCTAAATAGTCATATGAATTTACCCCATTTGAGCCATTGTGGCCAAAATAGTGTGGCAAAAAGACCTTATTGATATCTATATATGTTTCTTTCTTTTGTTTCCTATTTTTATTCTATATTTAATCTTTTTAGTATTTTAATTGTTTGGTTTAATTTCTTTATTGAATCTATTGTGAGAATACCTCACCGTTTAAGAAGAACCCACTATTTCTTTTTTTAATTTCTTTTATTTACTTAGATTTTTGATACCTAGAAAATACAATTTCTTATTTCGCAGTGAACTGCCTAAAAAAAAAAGAAGCAAAATTCAAAAAATAGAAGTAAAGTTGTTGAACTTATAAAGCTCCAATAATTCTAAGCACGGTGAATTTGTCATCTATTTTGGTTAAACTATGTAACTTCGTTCAAAGGATTTCAAATTTACCAACAAGATAAATCGATTCATGTCCGGAGTGGAGCAATATTTCACAATGTTACTGCGGAATGAGGATCGCATGGATAAGTACTCTTATTTTTTCTCATTTTTTTCCCTTTCTCTATTTTTATGCATCTTATTGTAAGATTGCCAGTCTCAATTTACCAACAAGATAAATCGATTCATGTCCGGAGTGGAGCAGTATTTCACAATGTTACTGCGGAATGAGGATCGCATGGATAAGTACTCTTATTTTTTCTCTTTTTCCCTTTCTCTATTTTTTATGCATCTTATTGTAAGATTTCCAGTCTTAATTATTATGACTCCAACTTTTTCTTTTATTTGTAGTGTAAAGTTTAAAGTCTATTCCAATTTTTTCAAATTTCTCATTTGATTATTCAAGTACTTATGTTTTAAAAAGTTATATTCTTTTCGTCATTTTCCCTCATTATTATTTAACTCGTGTTTAAAAAACCCAAAACTCACATCTATTTCCCCTGAAATCCTTCAAAATCTCCTACACTAAGGTTTGTGTTGAGAATGAATCTGAATTGTTTTCATTATTCTTGAAACTATATGTTGTAGTTATTATTTCTTGATGGAGTATGTCCCTAATATAAATTGCATTTTTTCAATTGAAATCGGGGCATCTGAGGACTAGAAAAAATTAACCAAATATTGACATCAAATGAGATATCCATAATATTGCTATCCGTTCAAGAAAGAATGCCAACATACTGTTAAAGTTAAAGTCATAACAGGTTCATAATTTATTTACATATTATTTCACAGTTTTATCAGCTTGGTCTTATAGAAGGTTGCGCAATTCAATTTCAACTACAGATTATCGTAACTTCTAATACTCTTTAAACCTGGTGTTTATCTATGTTGTCGCCAATGTTTTCGTTTTCGTTTCAGAATAGATGGTAGTTTTCCTAGAAATTTTAGTAGAACTTCCTTTGTGAGGTTGTTGTTGTTGTTTCCTTTTTGTTTAAACTGATAACATTTTTTTAGTATTTAATATTAGAAAAATGTTAATTCGTAAAGTCAACAAAGTTTTATACGACCGCGCGAAGCGCGAATAAGTTTACTAGTCGGTAATAATTTGAGAGTGGGCTCATGTGTGCTAATTAGTCAATTTTCTCGATGGGGTGTTGTTTTTCAACAAACTCGATGTGGGATAAGTCATGTCTCTTCTACTAATTTGACTAACTTTGACCCACTTAAATTTGACTTATCTCCATTTTTTGCCTCTAATATATATTCGTTACTGCTTCCTTCTCCTTTTTCCTTAATTCTCTTTTTATATTTTCAAATCTAAATTCCAAAGATTACATACACGGCTTCTTAATTTCATCGCATTAAGGTTTATAGTATAACGAACAACTCCAATGTTCTCGTGACTTGCAATAGATGAAATTAAAATTTATATAACAACATAAAATTATTCTCTACGACTTGGACATTAGAATATCAAACCATGAAAAAAGAAAGACATGAAAAGTATTAATGTAATTTGCAGTAATCTTTAATTTATCCATGCATTATTTTTAATATTTATGACAATAAAAAGAACTTCTATGATTGGAAAAAAAATCTAAATTTTTGTTATCTCAAGAGAGCTATAACTCTTGAAAAAGAGAGAAAAACTAGAAAAATCAATAGTTTGTCTAGAAAAGTATTCTAAACAAATGAGATTTGGACAATGTAGGTGAAAAAGATAAAACAAAATGAAAAAAAAGAAGAAAAGTAAACACAGAATTCCGCCCACTAGGTATGGATACCTTACTTCAAAGCTTTAAGTTTAGATCTAACTCATTTGTTTCATCATCAGCGTTAATCAATTGAGATCCATCAAATATATTCCGAATATGAACATCTTGAGGTCTTGGGAACTCAGGAGGAGGTTCATTTAGGTTTATATCTATTGAATTTGCATGCACGCTTCTGCCATTGTCGTTACATCCAATTGGGCAAAAACGATATGGTGGTGGTGACGAAGGCGGCGGCAGCGGTGTTTGGTGCATAACCCTATCTTCCCTCATGGATCTTGTCTGTCGCTCTGGTGGTAAAAATACTCTAGATGTTATACCTAATATGCTAAAACCTCGTGCTAGATGTATTATTTGTTGGCGCATTGGATGAGACTGAAAATGACTCATGAATTCGTTATTAGTGAGACCGATTTGATTACATATAGGGCATTGAAGAAGCGTAGGGTGAGGACTCAAGGCCCGTAAGAACATTATATGTAAAGAATCAATGTTAGACATTGTGGTGAAGGAAAAAAACTCTAAATTTTTTCTAAAGAGAGCACAAGTTCACCTATTTGATTTATTCGGAAAGCGACGATGATACTGAGTGACACACATCAATTCTACGGACTACATGAAGAATTTATAGGCTAGTGCGACTCTCATAGCACATAGATATGGACCCCACTATCGTAATAGTCAATTTGTCAGACTAAAATAATACAGTAGAAGTAGATAACAGATCCGTAAATATAATCTAAAAGAAATTAAATATTTTCTAGTTGAAGAATTATTTTTCTTTTTTTATTGTTCATGATTTGCTAGCTAGATAAATATCTAAAACAATATGTAGTAAAATGATCAAGGAAAAATTATATAAAATTTAAAAAACATTAAATTATTAGTGGTATAAATAGTATGTATACATTTATCAGTTTCTTTATTTCTCCTTTTCTTTTACTTTTTCTAGCTGAGAGCAACTATTATTGTATCAAAATTACACTATTCATGCTATCACAGAAATACACCTTAAAGTTCAAAAATGAAATTTAGAATTAGTTATCATAACAATATTATTATGGTCAGTATTTTATTTTCCTGTAAGTAGAAAATTGTAAATCTTGAAAATGGGTTATAGACTATTTAATTTTTTTAATTATGTACCAAACTTAGATTAAAGTAAAAAATTGATTTATAACATAGAAGTAGATTATAATACTATAGTATTATGGTCAGTCTAATTTATTTTCTTTGCAAAAGAGAAAACTAATTTAGATTTTGAAGGTAATCTCGAACTATTTAATTTTGAAGAAATGTACCAAATTTCGGTTAAAGTAAGAAAATGAATTTTGAAGTTAGAACTAGATTATAACATTATAGTATTATGGTCATTCTTTTATTTTCTTTCTACAAAAGGCAAAATATTTTAGATTTTGATTTTTGAAGCTAGATCTCAATCTATTTAGTTTTGTAAGAATATACCAAATTTGGCTTAAAGTAAGGAATTGAACTTAAAATTTAGAACCAGATAAAAATAATAAATTTATTCTATGATCAGTCTTTTATCTTTCTTCCGTAAAAAATATATTTTAGATCTCGAAGCTAGAACTCAAAACTATTTAATTTTTTAAAATTGTACCATACTTGACTTAAAGTAAGTTTAGAACTAGATAATCATGATATAGTCTATTATGGCCATCCTTTATTTTCCCTCTGTAGGAAGAAAATATTTTAGATTTTTGAAGGAAAATCTCAAATTATTTAATTTTGTAAAGAATGTATCAAATTTGGCTTAAAATAAGAAATAGAATTTAGCATTTAGAACTAGATAGTTACTTTTTCATTTTCTTTATGTGAGAGGAAAACTTTTTTGATCTTGAAGTTAGAAAATATTCTTTGTTTTTAGTAACAATTAGTTTACCAAACATGACTTAAAATAACAAATCAGATTTTAATACATCACATTTTCTAAGATACGACTTATTTAGAGGACCTCAAATCTTTGAACTCTTTTGTTTCATTGACCGTGGTTATTTTTTAAAACTCAATCTTAATCATTTATTAAATATATTGATGTCACAATAATGATCGCTCCTTTATCTTAGAGTTTATGTAATAAACTTAAGTATGTTTCTTTTAATAAGTCACTAATTTTTTGATGCACAAAAAGACGGTGCTAGCCCTTGAAAAGTTAATTTTCTTTTATTTATTTATAGTTTCCAATCGAGGGTGCCAATTAATGCCTTGCTAGCAATATATGCCCGTGCTTATTCACTTTAATTAGTCATTCTTTAAGGTTTGTATTTTAAAAATAACTTTTAAAAACATTCTAATTGTTATTATATATAGCAACATATACAAAATGTATTTTATGTACCATCACTTTAGTTATAATTAGAAAATGGAGTTTAAAAATTAAAAACATATGATGGAATTAAGTCTTTGAGATGGAAAGAGTCGGACTTTTTTCTCATTGTCGCGATGAAAGTTGTTCATCGATGTGAAAAAGAAAACTAGTAAGAATATGGGGGAAAATTAATATTTTGATTCTAGATTTTTTCTTTTAAATTCTTTAATATCTTATATGTATACCAATAGGTTGATATCTATCTCAATTAACTAATTGTTCAGATCCAAGCATAAGAACCATTGTTGTATATATTGAATTTTTGAAAAGCAAAATTAATAAAATATTTTTATTAAATTAATTTAAAAATATACTATAATTTTTTATATTAATAATTATAGATAAAAAGAATTGTTACAAAGAAATCAAAATTAGAAAGATATATGTTATATGGTAAATCACCAATTTTAAGAAAATATAAAGTAATACATTTTATAAATGTAAAGAAACAATAATCAGAGAATGCAAAGGAGAGTAAAATAAGTAAAGTATTGACAAAGAAGGAAAACGGGGATAAAAGTTAATCCATCCCTTCACTTTTACTTGTCCACGTTGACATATCAGAGAGAGAAGTTTTTCTTCTTATTATTATTTTTCT
>NC_081350.1:47641792-47649755 GCF_029784015.1 Lycium ferocissimum | reverse complement strand
AATTGTCCCTTCAAACGAAATCGGAAGTTAAAGTCTCTACTTTGTATCTTGAGATAGTCTTAATACTCAGCCCGACTTGAATCATCCATATCTCCTTGCCCCGATATCATTTTGACGAGCTGTTTGTTGCGTTGCAAACTAGACTCGATGAACTTAATTTTTTAGGCTTTTGAAACACCTTAAAACTCCTCATACTAGGAGATATGCCTCCTACAATATAGGCTAAAATGGGTCCGAGATTTCTTGAAATTGTTCGATTCATTTCGTTTAACTTCTAATCCTCTTCCAACCTCATGTAACCTCTTATACATACATATACACAGTCATTTACATCCATAACAATTCATATACATGTCCGAAGGGTCCGTAGAATCACAATAACCATAAGTAGAACTCACAAAGCTTAACGAAAACTCCAATCGAAAAAGTATATTCCTATCTTTTGTCCATCTTCTATATCATTACTAATAATCTCAAATACTTTAAAAGGTCACCACATTACCTCATATACATACTCATAACGCGATTTCAAATCCTTTAGGTTACGGTGTCACCGAGATACTTAAGACAACCATATTTATAACGATATTCTTACTAACTCGATTAACTTTCCTTGAACCTTCTTAACTCATTCTTTCTTGTTTTAATACAAGTAGCAAGGATTATTATGGAGTGTGACACACGTTCTTGCTGAATATTTATTCTCTTCTCATGTATAGACGTATGCAATTCAATTTTAATTCTCCTACACAAATTTATTTCCTCTGTGCACTTTTACTTGTTCACTTTTGACTTTTCACGTTCTTTAAAAATTAATAAATCTCACGTGGATATATGTCATAGTACTGAAAATATATATGAGTGCCTTGCAGGTACGAACACAGCATACCCAAATTGTACCAAAAGCTTTACAAATTGTACACGCAATGAATGCTTGTACCATAAGCTATATAACTTGTACACTTTACCCAACTATTTTTTAACACCGCGTGAACATATGTCATAGTACTTAATATTTATTCTCTTCTCATGTATAGACGTATGCACTTAAATTTGAATTCTCTAACACATTTATTTCCTCCGTGCACTTTTATTAGTTCACTTTTGACTTTTCACGTTCTTGCTGAATATTTATTCTCTTCTCAGGTATAGACGTATGCAATTCAATTTTAATTCTCCTACACAAATTTATTTCCTCTGTGCAGTTTTACTTGATTAATAAATCTCACGTTGATATATGTCATAATACTGAATATTTATTCTCTTCTCATGTATACACATATGCACTTCAATTTTAATTCTCCGACACATATTTATTTCCTCCGTGCACTTTTACTTGTTCACTTTTGACTTTTCACGTTCTTGCTGAATATTTATTCTCTTCTGATGTATACATGCACGCACTTCAATTTTAATTTTTCGACACATATTTATTTTCTCCGCGCACTTTTACTTGTTCACTTTTGACTTTTCACGTCCTTTAAGAATTAATAAATTCCATGTGGATATATGTCATAGTACTAAATTTTTATTCTCTTCTCATATGTACACGTATGTACTTCAATTTTAATTCTCCGACACCCTCCGTGCACTTTTACTTGTTCACTTTTGACTTTTCACGTTCTTGCTGAATATTTATTCTCTTCTCATGTATAAATATATGTACTTCAATTTTAATTCTCCGACACATAGTTATTTCCTCCGTGCACTTTTACTTGTTCACTTTTGACTTTTTAAGTTATTTAAGAATTAATAAATGAAGTACTCACTCCGTCCCATATTACTTGGCCACATGTCACGACCCAAATCATGGATCATGCGGCACCCACACTAACCTCCTCACGTGGCGAACCCTTCGGATAAATACCTTAATTTGATACAACATGCTAATAAATACTTTTTATTATAAGAAATTCCCAAAAAATCGTCTAGACTCATACAAGAGCTTCTAAGAAGTTTACAATTTGAATAGATAACTCGAACCGGATACGACACGATTTAAGGATAGAGAACAATGTAAATCTAAGGAGAGACTACCGGCTGCAATAGCTCACCCAAACGTCTTTGACGAATGCCAGAAAACGGTCGTGAGACTCCGAACATCACACGAATAACTCTACACTCCCGGATGAGTGTGTAAGAGTAATATGAGCACAACACAAGGCTCGTAGGTATCATAGGCCGACAATGGTTGACGCATATAAACAAGAAGCAACTAACAAGTAAGCGGATAAGTAATCAAACACGGTCACACATCTAGCACATGAGAAAGTCTTGCATTAACGATACTCCATGAGATCTCAATATCTCGATTATAAGCTTTAGGAGAATTCCTATAAACTTTCGATTCCATCGGCCTTTAAAATAAATATTCACAAACAACAACTCGGTAATTCACAAATCAAGAATCAATCGCAGAGATGTGCCATGCAATGACATGAATGACCGTTACGAATGGAGGCTATGCAATGCCGGTACCGTGCTATGTAAATGTTATGCAATCACGTAGTCACCTCTCCACTCCACTCCCGTACACACATGCTATGGCAATGCCTCATAGTCATGACCCATGGGGACCAGCAGAAGTCCATGTACCACTAAACTCCGAATATAACTTCGATCACGAAACCTCACGATCCGCCGAGAAACACCTCGGGCATCGGACACTCCATCGTTCCCTAAAAAACCTCGGGCAGCAAACACTCGCAATCTCCGGCGAAACCTCGAGTCTCTCTCTGTCACTCAATCTATAAAAACCTCGAGTCTCTCTCGTCACTCTCAATCTCCGCAAAACCTCGAGTCTATCAATCACTCTCCTCACCATTATAACAACATAAGAGTAATATGAAAGCATGTCATGCATGATGTCGGTCAATTATATCACCGATATGCAATAAACAAGATAAGTCATATTATTGCCCACGGCTCAATCATCAATATTACTCCCCTTCCCTTTCATAAGGTGGGAGAGCTAGTATGTGATAAAGATACAACTAGGTGATAATTGCACACATAGCACATAGAATATGGGATGCATGCCTCGCATGGAATCAACCTCAATAATCACCGCAATCATAAGTTCCATAGATTCATACTAGGGATTGCAATTCAACATTCAATTTCGCACAATCATTCCTCTTCCATATGACCAAAGGGGATAACAAGAGAGAGAGAATTATATCAAATACATGAAATCACAATACAATGACAAATACATAACAATATCGTAATAATGGCGACGAGCCCACATAACAATATCACAATAACGCGATAAGCCCACATAACATTTGCGGCAATACCAACCTAGATAGAATTTACCCTCCACACCATGCCCGAAGGCCTATCATGCTTTCCCCGTCAATCACTACACATTTACATACGTTTCGCTAACCGAGTCTAGACATAAAGTAAAAACCGTAACCTACCTCAATGCCGAACAAAAGTCACGAACTTTCACGCCAAAGCTTTTTCCTTCTCGAAGTGCTTCCGATCGGACAGTGTCTTTAGCGCTTATTCGTCACACAATATGTGTACGCTACCCAATAATACTTCAACCTATATTAAGACGCCAACAACTATGGTTAAGCTACGGGAGATTCAAACGTATTCTAACGTTAGTAACTCCTTTCTAGATGTTTAGGCGATGTTTTCTCTTGTATCTAAACCAACCACATACTACCAATACAACATCAATAATTATGTGTTCAATACCAATCCGGACAGCCCACACAATATTCTAAATGTACCCCACATTCATAACATGCAATAACGATTCACATACGGCTTCGACATTCTCAAGTTAATTTTATTAGTTTGTAGCCTTAACGTTTGCATGTAACAACTTATAACAGCCCCATCCAACATACAATATGATGTATCCTCTTAACTTATAATTATTCTTTCCAACTTGATGAAAACACAAGTCCAAAACAAATTCACTACCACAACATGTCCAAAACACTTCTAACCGACAACATAACGATGTTCGGAATTTTTTGCAAACGTTACGAACATACTAAGCCAACCACATGCGATTTTTATACATCATTTCATGTCTTCTTTTCATATAATTTCAGCAAGTTATGACCAGCTATCCACAAGACAAGTACAACATCAATTCATACGCAACTACGCTATATCGTCATTTCTATAATCCTTACAACAATTCTCAAACGACTTTAGTTTCAACTCCAACCATTAAACACTTCTATTTCCATCATAAAATTCATGATAATAACAATCAAAATATCAAGTAAAACAGTTCACTAACTTCTTCACAAAACAGTCCACACACGGCTACACCATGCTTCAACATCACTCACATAAAATCATAGATTCAACCATTTTCATACTATCATAACTTCACCTTTAACCTTCCAATTCTTTTCATTCTTTTTACCATGAGATCTATGATAGTAACAACCATATTTATTAAAGAAAATCAGTCCATTAATTCCACCAAAACAGTCCCTACGGCCAACTAACATTCCAACACCGACTTTCATGATTTTATGCACGCTCTTTCATGTTCGTCAAGTTACAACCATACTTCAACATCAACACATATAACCCCATAACTACTATCATGTTCCAACATCAATACACCTTATTTCATGCATACAACTTATATTCACACATCTACATCACCCTTAATACTTGAAAAGAAAGTTAGATCTTACCTTGACAACACTTCTCTACTTGGCCTGAGTTGGTGACTTGAGATGGAAATGGTTCTTGTTGCTCCAAAGACTATCTTCACGTTTTAGGGACCTTCTAAAGGGTTGAAACACCTGGAAAATAATTTTGGATCAAGACTCAAAGGGCTCAAAATCAGCCCTTGGCCGTGAGCTCTCCCCTCTCTCCCTCTAGGTTTTCTTTCTTGTTGTGAAGTTGAAAATGAATGTAATGGCTGATTCCTTAGTCATTATTTGGTTAAATTATGATGCCTACAAGTTGGACACAACACATGCTCCACTCATGACATTGAGCACTCAATTACTTTACACAAAATTTCAATATTTTTCTGACAACTTTCGCCATATGCCTCCTCGTCGACCCCTTTGTTCCCTTTCTTCTTCTTTTTCAATTGTTTACAAGACAATCTTAGGTGTGTTGAATGATTCATGCACCACCCTTTGTCTATTGTAATCATGCCAAGATGGATGAGTAATATTTAAGTGTGCAAGTATTCTTCCTAACATGTGTGTCTTCATAAAATAATGCATGCTTTCATAAAGTGATAGATGCCTCAATATTCAAATGCATGCCTCAACTTTTTCTCCCCCAATTTCAGCCACCTTGGCCGAACCTCACCTCTTATTTTCTTTCAATTTGGTTGTCCACAATATGATGTAAGTGTAGTGGATGAATTAATGTTTAAATGTATATTTGTATGTCTCCCATAATAGTCTTATTTAAGATGACTTTGAGTCATCTTTTGGACATGGCATGTTAATGCTCATATTGGCTCATTGTTGCCACTAATTTTAACTTAACACCATAATTAAGTAGTTCCTAATTTCCATTAATGCTTCTATACCAAACAAAATTTGTAGATAAATTGTGATCTAAACGAAATCGGAAGTTAAAAGTCTCTACTTTGTATCTTGAGATAGTCTTAATACTCACCGACTTGAATCATCCATATCTCCTTACCCGATATCATTTTGACGAGCTGTTTGTTGCGTTGCAAACTAGACTCGATGAACTTAATTTTAGGCTTTTTAAACACCTTAAAACTCCTCATATACTAGGAGATATGCCTCCTACAATATAGGCTAAAATCGGGTCCGAGATTTTACCTAAATTGTTCCGATTCATTTCGTTTAACTTCTAATCCTCTTCCAACCTCATGTAACCTCTTATATATACATATACACAGTCATTTACATCCATAACAATTCATATACATGTCTCGAAGGGTCCGTAGAATCACAATAACCATAAGTAGAACTCTCACAAAGCTTCGACGAAACTCCAATCGAAAAAGTATATTCTATCTTTTGTCCATCTTCTATATCATTACTAATAATCTCAAATACTTTAAAAGGTCACTCACATTACCTCATATACATACTCATAACGCGATTTCAAATCCTTTAGGTTACCGTGTCACCTCGAGATACTTAAGACAACCATATTTATAACGATATTCTTACTAACTCGATTAACTTTCCTTGAACCTTCTTAACTCATTCATTCTTGTTTTAATACAAGTAGCAAGGATTATTATGGAGTGTGACATTCTCCTCCTTTAGAACATTCGTCCTCGCATGTCAAATGAGGACTAAAACTCGTCAATTAAATAACCGAATCACCCGTTATCGCGTACTATAGACTATGAAGATTTGACCACGAAAAGGGTGTTTTAGGAATATTATGCCTAAAAGTGCTAAACGACCAAATGGGTCGTTACAATCATTACTATACTTGACTTTTCACGTTCTTTAAGAATTAATAAAAATGAAGTACTCCCTTCGTCCCATATTACTTGTCCACATTACTAAGCATATATGTCTATTTTTCTATTCTATATTTTTCTTCTTCTTATCTTCTTATATATAAACGCCCAAGGTGGACGAACAAAACAACAATAAGTTGTACAAAAAACAACTGAAATTGTACTCTAAGCAGGGACTAACATGTGTACATATCAAAAGTTGAGCATTAATTCTACCTCTTGTGTGTTTACTTTTTAAGTCCCCACAGGTCCTCAATGTCTTAATTGTCCTTTCATTTCCTTCATTTGGCATGTACTCCCTCTGTCTCAATTTAAGTATCTATGTTTGACTTGCCATGGAGTTTAAAAAATAAAGATAGACTTTCAAATCTTGTGGTTCTAAATGAAAAAATGTGTATAATTTAATAAAATATCCTTTGAATCTTGTGATTATAAACTTGACATGTAGGATATTTGAATTGTCAACTTACTAACTATAAAAAGAGGCGGACATAACCAAAATAAGACAAATTTTAACAAAAATTGAGAAATTAAGGGAAAAAATAAGACGAAAAGAAAAAAAAAATATGGGGACTCACTAAGGAAAATTTTATCCCACGCGGACATATGTCATAGTACTTAATATTTATTCCCTTCTCATGTATAGACGTATGCACTTCAATTTTAATTATTCGACACATTTATTTCCTCCATGCACTTTTGACTTTTCATGTTCTTATTGAATATTTATTCTCTTCTCATGTATAGACATATGTAGTTCAATTTTAATTCTCCTACATAAATTTATTTCCTCCGTGCACTTTTACTTGTTCACTTTTGACTTTTCTTCCCATGTGGATATAAGTCATAGTACTGAATATTTATTCTCTTCTCATGTATACACGCATGCACTTCAATTTTAATTCTCCGACACATAGTTATTTCCTCCATGCACTTTTACTTGTTCACTTTTGACTTTTAACTTTCTTGCTGAATATTTATTCTCTTCTCATGTATACATGTATGTGTAACGGTTCGCATTTTTCGCGGGCGGGGTTAGCTCTTGGAAAAAGCTACTTCGAAATCGTTGGTACTTTTTCGGACTTTGTTTTAAAAGAGTCGCCACCTAATTTTTAGGAAATTAGGAAAACTGGTTTTGAAGGGTTTATTCATTCGCCGTGAAAAATCCTTCTTAATCCAAAGTTCTAGGTAAGGATTTTGGTGATCCCCTAGGGAAGGTTTTAGGCACCATAGTATTAAGGATCCGTACTATACGGTTGACCTTCGAATTCCAATGTGCGGGTATTTGCATGAACTGTTTATTTAGTGTCAATTCCCGCAAAAAATCTGTCTTTTGTTTGCATATCAAGTTCTTCCCTTTAAAAAATTTGAGTGTAGTTCCCTTATATATGGACTATTCTTTAGTTTAAATCTATCATATATAAAGAATATGTTTCCTCTTATATATGAGGATAAATAATCTTTTGCAAAGGCAAGAATGTGTTATAATGAAGTATATATGTT